>NC_068359.1:97706312-97881312 GCF_020536995.1 Dreissena polymorpha | reverse complement strand
GTCCCAGTGGGTACACTGATATTAATACACGATGTATTGGTCCACAATTAAATCTCTTATAAAAACATGTCTCTCAGGTGACTGAAAAATGGCTGTGTAGATACAACAAATACTACTACAACGGAGACTAAGATAACACATGTTACAATTAATTTGTCTTCCTTGCGTTCTTCTTATACGACAAACACTTCTAAAACAAAAAAGCAAAAAGCCGCTACTGCTACTGCTTCGGCTACTCTTACTGCTACTGCTACTGCTACTGCTGCCGCTGCCGCTGCCACTGCCACTGCCGCTGCCACTGCCGCTGCCACTGCCGCTGCCACTGCCACTGCCGCTGCCACTGCCGCTGCCAGTGCTGCTGCTGCTGCTACTGATAGTGCTACTGATAGTGCTACTGCTACTGCCACTGCTACTGCCACTGCTACTGCCACTGCTACTGCCACTGCTACTGCCACTGCTACTGCCACTGCCACTGCCGCTGCCACTGCCGCTGCTGCTGTTGCTTCTGATAGTGCTACTGCTACTGCTGCTGCTGCTGCTTCTGCTGCTGTTGCTGCTGCTACTGTTACTGCTACTGATACGGCTACTGATACGGCTACTGATACTGCTACTTCTACTGCTACTGCTAGTGCTACTGCTACTGCTGCTGCTACTGATTCTGCTACTGCTACTGCTGCTGCTGCTACTGCTGCTGCTGCTGCTACTGCTACTATTGATAATACTTCTCCTTCTACTTCTCTTTCTAATATTGCTAGCGATGCTTCATAATTTATTTTTAAATGTATCATTTTGTTAAAACAGGAAAGAACTGTTATATATATTTTCTTAAAGGGATCTTTTCACGCTTTGGTAAATTGACAAAATTGAAAAAAGTTGTTTCAGATTCGTAAGTTTTCGTTTTAGTTATGATATTTGTGAGGAAACAGTAATACTGAACATTAATCATGCTCTAATATAGCCATTATATGCATCTTTTGACGATTTTAAAACCTAAAAATTATAAAGCGTTGCAACGCGAAACGATTGAATAATTTGGAGAGTTCTGTTTTTGTCGTTAAATTTTGTGAAACTACGAAGATTGCTTATATAAGGTATAAAATACGTCGAGAATGTGTACTCGGCGGAATAGCCCAGTAGGCATAAGCGTTTATACTACAGGACTCTGCCAGGACTCCAGGGGTCACTGGTTCGAACCCTGCTCCGGGCAATGTACATTTCCTTTTTTTATTTTTTTTCTTGATTTTTTACTGGAGCTTTTATGATCCAATGTTTACATTTATCAATATAAAGCATTTAATGAATAAGTTAAAAAAAAGCCAAAATCTGTGAAAAGGCCCCTTTAAAGTAAAGGTGTAAAGAATCTAAACTTTTCTGCGATTAAAGTTTTATTTAACTGGATTAGTATAGGCCACATAACAGACGCTATTGTACTGATTTGTACTAAACAACATTTTGTCATAATCAACAGTTTTAACATGCCGCAGTTTCCTTGGAAGTTGACCTTTGATTGGAGTTATGTATAAACATTAACAAGGTATTTGTTGACAGTTTGTCCTGTCACAATTATATATTAGTTGAGCCAAACGTGTGATAAAGATCCCTTTTGGGGTGGCGATAAATACTATTTAAATAAATAAATAAATAAATATATTGTTCAACAGTGGGAGACTGAGAAAACATATGTTACAATTAATTTGTCTACTTTGCCTGCTTCTTCTTTATATATTTTTCTTGCTAATCGTTTAAGTTTAGTTTTAGTTAAGTAGGTATATCAATTTACATTTTTTGATAGATATTTATTTGGATAGTAATAGTATGTTTTATTTGACTTGACATCATTGAACCGGTTTATTCATTGATAAGATCGGGATCTCCACAGGTGTTTAATCTCGATTGTTAGGTGGGGAGAAGGGTCCGAATGATAATGTTGTCGTCGGCTTACGAATCACATTTCACAAGTTTTAGACAAATATGCATACGTTATAAACCTAATTTAAGTATTACATAGATAATAACTTATCTTTATTTTGATGAACTACGTTTAAGGTATAAAACTATAATTATCTATGTGTTGTGTGCCGCATACATACCATCTTGCTTTTTTAAATTTGATCACAACGGTCCGAAGTCATAAACATTCATTATGCATGGTTGCTAAAGCACAGTGTATACTAACTAACCTATGTTTATTGTTGTTTGCTAGGGTTATTATTATTATGTTTTATTTTTTTTTTATTTTGGGGGGTGGGGGGGGTTGGGAGGGCTTTTATAGAAGATTTCAACTAGTCCTTCAATTAACGAAAAAAAAATATTGGTATAGGAAATATAAAAGAGTAATAGACAGCTTCATTCATGCTGTTCTATTATGGTGTTTTAACGCATATAATTATGTATGGTTGATGAAGCACATTGTATGCTACCGATGTTTATTGTTGATTGATGATGATGTTAAGTTGGTGTTGCTGTTGTTGTTAATGATGATGATGAGGAGGAGGAGGAAGAAGAAGAAGAAGAAGAAGATGATGATGGTGGTGGTGGTAGTATAACGACGACGACGATGATGATGATTTTGATTATGATAATGAGATTTGAATTAAATTAATGCGCAAAGATTTTTCTTTTTAGCGGCCAAATGCAGATATCTGCGCTCGGCCGCTGTAAGGGTTATGTAATATTTGCAATCTACATAGGAGTCAATAGCAGATACCAAGCACTGTCGGACCGTATTTGGTACAAAAACGAATATGGTACATTTGTACCATATTCGGCCGAATATGGTACAAATGTACCATACTCGGACCGAAGATGGTACAATTTTCGACCGAATATGGTATGTCGGACCGTATTTGGTACAAAAACGAATATGTACAAGTTTGTACCATATTCGGCCGAATATGGTACAACTGTCTAATTGTACCATATACGTATCTGCAGTTTTGGGGTAAAATGCCTGACCGAATATGGTACAAACTTGTACCATATTCGGATGAAAAATGTACCACATTCGTTCCGAATATGATACACACTCATCATCGTAATCATCATCATCATCATCATCGTTATCTCATCATCATCATCATCATCATCATCATCGTTATCTCATCATCATCATCATCATCATCATCACATCAATTATCAACACCCCAATGATCATCATCGTTGTTATCTTTACCAACACCACCATCATCATCCCCATCAAAACCAACATCATCATATCCATTATCATGATCGTAATGGTGATCACAAAAGTTTTTTTTGTGATGATAATGACAGCGATGTTTTCGGTCGATAATGAGGATGTTGTGATGATGATGACGACGATGAGAATACCATCATCATCATCGGCCAATAAACATCGCCATCATCATCATCACAAATATTTTGTTATCATCATCATCATTATCATCATCGTCGGCCGATAAACATCGCCGTCATCATCATCTAAAAACTTATCATCATCATTATAACCATCATCATCGTCCGATAAACATCGCTGTCATCATCATCCCAAAACGTTTGTTATCATCATCATCATCATCATTATCATCATCATCATCATCATCACCACAATCATCAAACCCCAATCATCATAACCACTGTCATCATCATCACCACCACCATCATCATCACAATTTTTTTACCATCATCATCATCACAAATGTTTTGTCATCATCATCATCACATATTCATTTTACATTTTGTATTTTATAATTTGTTTCATTCAAGAGATTCAACAAACTTGTACTTTTTTCATTTATTGGTATACTGACAGGATTTTTCAAAGTAATATTGAAGAACATAGAACAGCATTTAAATTTTAATCCAACTGTAGCATTTTGACAAGACATAATATACATATATACATTCATTTTAGTAGCAGCCAAAATATCCCAAATGTGCTTCGTAAAAAGTTACCAGTAAATGAGCAAATGACAACAAATTTCCGGTAGAAGAACATAATCATCAATCACAAAAATAACATAACAGGTTTCCAAACACCGATATACATGTATATTTCACCTGTAATGTCTGTACATGACATCTATGATATCATACCAACCGATTCCACTAACACGCAAACGCAGCCATGCGTTTGCCCATTTTGGCCCCTTGATGATTTCTTTTATTGCCGAAATAAGACCGCTGTTTCTGCCCGCTCTTGTTAATAGGAAACGAACGCTAACAGGATTTCTGTTACTAGTATCTAGTCCAATATCCGGCCGAATGTAAATTCTAGGTGTTTGCAAACTCATTGACCTTATTAAATCTCTAAAGGGTTTGCCGACCTTCGCCAACACAAACTGGATTGACGGGTTTGATTGTATGCAGAACTTAAAAATTTCAACTTGAATGTGAAGTGGTAACATCAGAAATGGAAAAGTCGTTCGCTTCTGTGCCCTCCTATTGTTTATCATATCTTGAAGCTCTTTCAGGGCTGAACACACAGAGACGTCACCGTTGTCGCCAGAGTCACCGTTGTCGCCGGAGTCACCGTTGTCGCCAGACGCAGCGTTGTCGCCGGAGTCACCGTTGTCGCCGGAGTCACCGTTGTCGCTGGAGTCACCGTTGTCGCCGGAGTCACCGTTGTCGCAAGAGTCACCGTTGTCGCCAGACGCAGCGTTGTCGCCAGATGCAGTGTTGTCGCCAGACGCAGCGTTGTCGCCGGAGTCACCGTTGTCGCCGGAGTCACCGTTGTCGCCGGAGTCACCGTTGTCGCTGGAGTCACCGTTGTCGCCGGAGTCACCGTTGTCGCCGGAGTCACCGTTGTCGCCAGACGCAGCGTTGTCGCCGGAGTCACCGTTGTCGCCGGAGTCACCGTTGTCGCTGGAGTCACCGTTGTCGCCGGAGTCACCGTTGTCGCAAGAGTCACCGTTGTCGCCAGACGCAGCGTTGTCGCCATATGCAGTGTTGTCGCCAGACGCAGCGTTGTCGCCGGAGTCACCGTTGTCGCCAGACGCAGCGTTGTCGCCGGAGTCACCGTTGTCGCCGGAGTCACCGTTGTCGCTGGAGTCACCGTTGTCGCCGGAGTCACCGTTGTCGCAAGAGTCACCGTTGTCGCCAGACGCAGCGTTGTCGCCAGATGCAGTGTTGTCGCCAGACGCAGCGGTGTCGCCGGAGTCACCGTTGTCGCCAGAGTCACCGTTGTCGCTGGAGTCACCGTTGTCGCCGGAGTCACCGTTGTCGCAAGAGTCACCGTTGTCGCCAGACGCAGCGTTGTCGCCAGATGCAGTGTTGTCGCCAGACGCAGCGGTGTCGCCGGAGTCACCGTTGTCGCCAGAGTCACCGTTGTCGCCAGACGCAGCGTTGTCGCCTGACGCAGCGTTGTCGCCAGACGCAGCGCTGTCGCCAGAGTCACCGTTGTCATACGACTGTTCTAAGCGTGATATTATGTCCTTGTACACGCGTTGATTGATACGGATACTAACGTAATGCATGCCAAATCCTTCTGGGAAATACCCCAATGCAATTGTTCCAACATCACCATCGAACTTTCCATCTGCTGACACAATTGATGAGTGTTCTAGTCCTCGGGTAGAAACTACCAGGCACTGCAAATTATATTCTCTCATAAGTGCAATGAGCGTGAGGTTGTCGCCGTATGTCCCATTCTTAGACATATTCTTAACGTATTCATCAAATGTTTCATCATAGACAAAAGTTTCATAGAAATATCTGTTTTCTACAATGTGATGGACTGCTTCCTTACGTAAAGCATCTACGTCTTTGTATATACCAATTTTACCAAGTTGATGCGATATAGCAGCAAATTGACAATTTCCATCCGGATTTGGGTCCATGGCAATATTCACCCCATCCAACAACTGCAGATTTTTATGGTGTGTTAAAACATGATAGTACTTAGTTCTGTGATTTTGTTTCTCTGAGCGGTTCTGTTTTAATGAATGTTTTTTAATTTTTCGTTGTTTCTCTAACGCAACAGTTAGGCTAGTCATGTTTTCGACCCCAACCGATTTGCTTACGAATCCAAGTTCGGGTTTGTTCGGTACTTGAAATGACACGATATAAACACCATTTCGTTTTACTTTTTCTACCTTGCCTTCGATAACATATCTTTTGGTTGGCACCCTGGATTTTCGAAAGGGATAGCGAATTAATACTGTCTCTCCTACTTTGTACTTGCTTGGGGAAGTTGCGTTTTTCAACAGCGACCTGTAAGCCTTTTTATTTGCTCGCCGTATGGTTTTCTTTATTTCACGAGAACTATGACGTTCTTTGGTAAAAACATGACTTCTTCCGTAGTAGGCTTCAAAGGGCGTGAGACCCCCAAGAACTCGTTTGAAACTTGTGTTTATGGCATAGGCTAAATCTTGAAGCCCTTCGACCCAGTTAAATCCACGTTTACTTTTTGTTGCAAAAAGAATCTTGGCCTTTATAACACTGTTTGACCTTTCACACTTGCCCTGTGATTGAGGATGATACGGCCTACTATTGATCATTTTGATGTTGTACTTGTTCAACAAAAGTTTCATACTAGGGCCTTTAAATTCCAGTCCGTTGTCACATTGGATGATGTCAGGGGCAAGGTTAACCATCAACACGTCCTCTAATGCCTTTGCAACTTCACGCGAACTCTTCGTTTTCAGGGGTTTTGGCATAACGTACCTAGAATAAACGTCCACGACTTGTAGAATATAACTGTATGTGGACCCCTTGTAGCTAACACTTTGATTTTTCATGTTAATTATGTCAATCTGCCATCTTTTGCCTGGTTCCTCTTCTGTAATTGTCTTTGGCTTTGGCTTGTTTGTAAATCTCGGATACTTCTCATGGTAATACTTGCTATTGTACAGTATTTCAAGGATAGCTTGTTCCGAGAACCCCGTGTAATTTACTTTCAGTTTGTTGTAAATAACCCTTGCTCCACATCCTTTGTTTTTCATGAACATCTTCTCAACAAATCTAGGAAGATCTTCTTTCACAAGGACTTGCTTTCCGCCACACAATAAAGAAACCCGGTCACCAAGCTCGAAGTCCTTACGTTTTCTAATCATGGCCAAACAATTATTCTCTTCAGGTGTCCGTTTCTTCACAGGGACATCGAACGATCCGTTTAAACATCTGACAATAATGTCGTACTTCGACCTGGGCAAGCACCCTAATTGCTTCCTTTTTCTCCTAATTGCTTCCTTCATCTGAAATAATATAATAAGTTATTATACATTTATACTTCATTAGTTAATAGAGCTTGTATTGAACACCGCGTGTCGAAAACGAATGTCTCACGACATGAGCTGAGCTAAAATCACTCGTCTGATAGCTCCGCTAAAATTTACAATCCGAACTTCCGGGCAATATGCGCAATGAAAGTAGCAAGTACTTCATGTAAAGTTTCATTGAAATCCAACCGAATTCAAATTCAGGGGAAAAATAGCGGGCAAACTTATGGCGGTCAACGGACAAACGGTCTGTAGAAACCAATGCTACGTGGATGGAAGGGATATAAAGAAGGGGCCCTGGGGGCCTAGGTCGCTCACCAGAAGTCACGACTAGGCAGGGTTCGAATGTCAAAGACCTATAAACTCCATAAAATTTAAAATGTTCAAATCTACAGATTACAGGAGCTCGATCTGATTTTGGTGGAAAATACACTTTCGAAAAAATGACTGTAGCTTAAATATTTTAGCAGTTTAGGAGTTACGCACCCGGAAGGAATGCCACGGACAATTGGATAGACGGACGGACAACTGCAAATGCACTCTGAGGGGGGGGGGGCATAAAACATAAAAATCAATGCATGTTAAAACATCAATGCATATTAAGACAACTGAAAATTAAAATTATGTACAGTACTTACTGTCAAGAATTCTTTTGAAGTTTGAAGAAAGTTTGGATTTCAATTCTTTCTAGTCGAAAATCACAACTTTTCTTGCCGACCGCCAAGTCAAATATGGTTACTGACTTCTGAGTAAGACTCGTGTGCAAAATTCCCGCCTTTTTAAAGCGGCACGTTATCAAAGAAAAAATCGGAAACTTCAAAGCTTTGTCGGCTTCTCAGCAATATGACGTCGGAACGACAAATCAACTTTACAAAGTAATGTTTAGGAATACAGTCACACCTGTCTAAAGCAGCCAGTCAAACATCCTTATTTTTGGAGAGATATATTCATTTAAAAGAGCTCAAAATCTCTTAAATCGGATTTTGGTGAAAATACACTTTCGAAAAAAAAAGTTTTAAAAATTTGAAAATTGCTATTAATGATCACCACGAAAGTATCTGGCCCGCCCGGGAATCGAACCCAGGCCGCCTGCGTGCAAATCTGACGCGCAACCGACTGAGCTAGCCGGCGAAACAGTTACACAATCAGCAAAATCCATGTAAAGTGTGGTTAGGTTAGCTGTTTCTGTTACTGCTAGTTACGACGACGACGACGACGACGACGACGATGATGATGATGATGATGATGATGATGATGATGATGATACTTTTGTCACTTCCAATATTAGGTTAATACAATGTATTTGAGTTTGAAAAAAAGTTTACACATCGGCAGACTATTTCATTTATTAAGAAATACATAATTTATGTACCATATACGTAGGCCATTTTCATTTTTATGAGTTTTTTTGGTATGTACCAAATACGTTTTGGCGAGCATAGAAAAACTTATTCCAACCGAATATGGTACAATGTTTGTACCATATTCGGTCGAAAATTGTACCATCTTCGGTCCGAGTATGGTACATTTGTACCATATTCGGCCGAATATGGTACAAATGTACCATATTCGTTTTTGTACCAAATACGGTCCGACAATGGTACAAACATTGTACCATATTCGGTTGGAATAAGTTTTTCTATGCTCGCCAAAACGTATTTGGTACATACCAAAAAAACTCATAAAAATGAAAATGGCCTACGTATATGGTACATAAATTATGTATTTCTTAATAAATGAAATAGTCTGCCGATGTGTAAACTTTTTTTCAAACTCAAATACATTGTATTAACCTAATATTGGAAGTGACAAAAGTATCATCATCATCATCATCATCATCATCATCATCATCATCGTCGTCGTCGTCGTCGTCGTCGTCGTAACTAGCAGTAACAGAAACAGCTAACCTAACCACACTTTACATGGATTTTGCTGATTGTGTAACTGTTTCGCCGGCTAGCTCAGTCGGTTGCGCGTCAGATTTGCACGCAGGCGGCCTGGGTTCGATTCCCGGGCGGGCCAGATACTTTCGTGGTGATCATTAATAGCAATTTTCAAATTTTTAAAACTTTTTTTTTCGAAAGTGTATTTTCACCAAAATCCGATTTAAGAGATTTTGAGCTCTTTTAAATGAATATATCTCTCCAAAAATAAGGATGTTTGACTGGCTGCTTTAGACAGGTGTGACTGTATTCCTAAACATTACTTTGTAAAGTTGATTTGTCGTTCCGACGTCATATTGCTGAGAAGCCGACAAAGCTTTGAAGTTTCCGATTTTTTCTTTGATAACGTGCCGCTTTAAAAAGGCGGGAATTTTGCACACGAGTCTTACTCAGAAGTCAGTAACCATATTTGACTTGGCGGTCGGCAAGAAAAGTTGTGATTTTCGACTAGAAAGAATTGAAATCCAAACTTTCTTCAAACTTCAAAAGAATTCTTGACAGTAAGTACTGTACATAATTTTAATTTTCAGTTGTCTTAATATGCATTGATGTTTTAACATGCATTGATTTTTATGTTTTATGCCCCCCCCCCCTCAGAGTGCATTTGCAGTTGTCCGTCCGTCTATCCAATTGTCCGTGGCATTCCTTCCGGGTGCGTAACTCCTAAACTGCTAAAATATTTAAGCTACAGTCATTTTTTCGAAAGTGTATTTTCCACCAAAATCAGATCGAGCTCCTGTAATCTGTAGATTTGAACATTTTAAATTTTATGGAGTTTATAGGTCTTTGACATTCGAACCCTGCCTAGTCGTGACTTCTGGTGAGCGACCTAGGCCCCCAGGGCCCCTTCTTTATATCCCTTCCATCCACGTAGCATTGGTTTCTACAGACCGTTTGTCCGTTGACCGCCATAAGTTTGCCCGCTATTTTTCCCCTGAATTTGAATTCGGTTGGATTTCAATGAAACTTTACATGAAGTACTTGCTACTTTCATTGCGCATATTGCCCGGAAGTTCGGATTGTAAATTTTAGCGGAGCTATCAGACGAGTGATTTTAGCTCAGCTCATGTCGTGAGACATTCGTTTTCGACACGCGGTGTTCAATACAAGCTCTATTAACTAATGAAGTATAAATGTATAATAACTTATTATATTATTTCAGATGAAGGAAGCAATTAGGAGAAAAAGGAAGCAATTAGGGTGCTTGCCCAGGTCGAAGTACGACATTATTGTCAGATGTTTAAACGGATCGTTCGATGTCCCTGTGAAGAAACGGACACCTGAAGAGAATAATTGTTTGGCCATGATTAGAAAACGTAAGGACTTCGAGCTTGGTGACCGGGTTTCTTTATTGTGTGGCGGAAAGCAAGTCCTTGTGAAAGAAGATCTTCCTAGATTTGTTGAGAAGATGTTCATGAAAAACAAAGGATGTGGAGCAAGGGTTATTTACAACAAACTGAAAGTAAATTACACGGGGTTCTCGGAACAAGCTATCCTTGAAATACTGTACAATAGCAAGTATTACCATGAGAAGTATCCGAGATTTACAAACAAGCCAAAGCCAAAGACAATTACAGAAGAGGAACCAGGCAAAAGATGGCAGATTGACATAATTAACATGAAAAATCAAAGTGTTAGCTACAAGGGGTCCACATACAGTTATATTCTACAAGTCGTGGACGTTTATTCTAGGTACGTTATGCCAAAACCCCTGAAAACGAAGAGTTCGCGTGAAGTTGCAAAGGCATTAGAGGACGTGTTGATGGTTAACCTTGCCCCTGACATCATCCAATGTGACAACGGACTGGAATTTAAAGGCCCTAGTATGAAACTTTTGTTGAACAAGTACAACATCAAAATGATCAATAGTAGGCCGTATCATCCTCAATCACAGGGCAAGTGTGAAAGGTCAAACAGTGTTATAAAGGCCAAGATTCTATTTGCAACAAAAAGTAAACGTGGATTTAACTGGGTCGAAGGGCTTCAAGATTTAGCCTATGCCATAAACACAAGTTTCAAACGAGTTCTTGGGGGTCTCACGCCCTTTGAAGCCTACTACGGAAGAAGTCATGTTTTTACCAAAGAACGTCATAGTTCTCGTGAAATAAAGAAAACCATACGGCGAGCAAATAAAAAGGCTTACAGGTCGCTGTTGAAAAACGCAACTTCCCCAAGCAAGTACAAAGTAGGAGAGACAGTATTAATTCGCTATCCCTTTCGAAAATCCAGGGTGCCAACCAAAAGATATGTTATCGAAGGCAAGGTAGAAAAAGTAAAACGAAATGGTGTTTATATCGTGTCATTTCAAGTACCGAACAAACCCGAACTTGGATTCGTAAGCAAATCGGTTGGGGTCGAAAACATGACTAGCCTAACTGTTGCGTTAGAGAAACAACGAAAAATTAAAAAACATTCATTAAAACAGAACCGCTCAGAGAAACAAAATCACAGAACTAAGTACTATCATGTTTTAACACACCATAAAAATCTGCAGTTGTTGGATGGGGTGAATATTGCCATGGACCCAAATCCGGATGGAAATTGTCAATTTGCTGCTATATCGCATCAACTTGGTAAAATTGGTATATACAAAGACGTAGATGCTTTACGTAAGGAAGCAGTCCATCACATTGTAGAAAACAGATATTTCTATGAAACTTTTGTCTATGATGAAACATTTGATGAATACGTTAAGAATATGTCTAAGAATGGGACATACGGCGACAACCTCACGCTCATTGCACTTATGAGAGAATATAATTTGCAGTGCCTGGTAGTTTCTACCCGAGGACTAGAACACTCATCAATTGTGTCAGCAGATGGAAAGTTCGATGGTGATGTTGGAACAATTGCATTGGGGTATTTCCCAGAAGGATTTGGCATGCATTACGTTAGTATCCGTATCAATCAACGCGTGTACAAGGACATAATATCACGCTTAGAACAGTCGTATGACAACGGTGACTCTGGCGACAGCGCTGCGTCTGGCGACAACGCTGCGTCAGGCGACAACGCTGCGTCTGGCGACAACGGTGACTCTGGCGACAACGGTGACTCCGGCGACACCGCTGCGTCTGGCGACAACACTGCATCTGGCGACAACGCTGCGTCTGGCGACAACGGTGACTCTTGCGACAACGGTGACTCCGGCGACAACGGTGACTCCAGCGACAACGGTGACTCTGGCGACAACGGTGACTCCGGCGACACCGCTGCGTCTGGCGACAACACTGCATCTGGCGACAACGCTGCGTCTGGCGACAACGGTGACTCTTGCGACAACGGTGACTCCGGCGACAACGGTGACTCCAGCGACAACGGTGACTCCGGCGACAACGGTGACTCCGGCGACAACGCTGCGTCTGGCGACAACGGTGACTCCGGCGACAACGCTGCGTCTGGCGACAACACTGCATATGGCGACAACGCTGCGTCTGGCGACAACGGTGACTCTTGCGACAACGGTGACTCCGGCGACAACGGTGACTCCAGCGACAACGGTGACTCCGGCGACAACGGTGACTCCGGCGACAACGCTGCGTCTGGCGACAACGGTGACTCCGGCGACAACGGTGACTCCGGCGACAACGGTGACTCCAGCGACAACGGTGACTCCGGCGACAACGGTGACTCCGGCGACAACGGTGACTCCGGCGACAACGCTGCGTCTGGCGACAACACTGCATCTGGCGACAACGCTGCGTCTGGCGACAACGGTGACTCTTGCGACAACGGTGACTCCGGCGACAACGGTGACTCCAGCGACAACGGTGACTCCGGCGACAACGGTGACTCCGGCGACAACGCTGCGTCTGGCGACAACGGTGACTCCGGCGACAACGGTGACTCTGGCGACAACGGTGACGTCTCTGTGTGTTCAGCCCTGAAAGAGCTTCAAGATATGATAAACAATAGGAGGGCACAGAAGCGAACGACTTTTCCATTTCTGATGTTACCACTTCACATTCAAGTTGAAATTTTTAAGTTCTGCATACAATCAAACCCGTCAATCCAGTTTGTGTTGGCGAAGGTCGGCAAACCCTTTAGAGATTTAATAAGGTCAATGAGTTTGCAAACACCTAGAATTTACATTCGGCCGGATATTGGACTAGATACTAGTAACAGAAATCCTGTTAGCGTTCGTTTCCTATTAACAAGAGCGGGCAGAAACAGCGGTCTTATTTCGGCAATAAAAGAAATCATCAAGGGGCCAAAATGGGCAAACGCATGGCTGCGTTTGCGTGTTAGTGGAATCGGTTGGTATGATATCATAGATGTCATGTACAGACATTACAGGTGAAATATACATGTATATCGGTGTTTGGAAACCTGTTATGTTATTTTTGTGATTGATGATTATGTTCTTCTACCGGAAATTTGTTGTCATTTGCTCATTTACTGGTAACTTTTTACGAAGCACATTTGGGATATTTTGGCTGCTACTAAAATGAATGTATATATGTATATTATGTCTTGTCAAAATGCTACAGTTGGATTAAAATTTAAATGCTGTTCTATGTTCTTCAATATTACTTTGAAAAATCCTGTCAGTATACCAATAAATGAAAAAAGTACAAGTTTGTTGAATCTCTTGAATGAAACAAATTATAAAATACAAAATGTAAAATGAATATGTGATGATGATGATGACAAAACATTTGTGATGATGATGATGGTAAAAAAATTGTGATGATGATGGTGGTGGTGATGATGATGACAGTGGTTATGATGATTGGGGTTTGATGATTGTGGTGATGATGATGATGATGATGATAATGATGATGATGATGATGATAACAAACGTTTTGGGATGATGATGACAGCGATGTTTATCGGACGATGATGATGGTTATAATGATGATGATAAGTTTTTAGATGATGATGACGGCGATGTTTATCGGCCGACGATGATGATAATGATGATGATGATAACAAAATATTTGTGATGATGATGATGGCGATGTTTATTGGCCGATGATGATGATGGTATTCTCATCGTCGTCATCATCATCACAACATCCTCATTATCGACCGAAAACATCGCTGTCATTATCATCACAAAAAAAACTTTTGTGATCACCATTACGATCATGATAATGGATATGATGATGTTGGTTTTGATGGGGATGATGATGGTGGTGTTGGTAAAGATAACAACGATGATGATCATTGGGGTGTTGATAATTGATGTGATGATGATGATGATGATGATGATGAGATAACGATGATGATGATGATGATGATGATGATGAGATAACGATGATGATGATGATGATGATTACGATGATGAGTGTGTATCATATTCGGAACGAATGTGGTACATTTTTCATCCGAATATGGTACAAGTTTGTACCATATTCGGTCAGGCATTTTACCCCAAAACTGCAGATACGTATATGGTACAATTAGACAGTTGTACCATATTCGGCCGAATATGGTACAAACTTGTACATATTCGTTTTTGTACCAAATACGGTCCGACAAAGCACCATATGCTTATGAGAAACAAATGCAAAATATTGGCAATCGCTAAAATCTCGAATATGACTTAATCATTTTATTAAATGAAAACCGGTAACTATTTTAAACGGTTATTATATTGCAACAACTTAGCGGTGTTTATCCAAAAGACCATTGTTATAATTACAGGGACGTCAATAGGCCAAACTATTCAGGAAATATGATTTGAGTCGTCAAGGATAGATTTTGAGATCAATGTACGTCCGATGAGATTTAAAGGGAGTTGGAGGCGTAGGGACAGATTCGTTCGAGTACGCGATCATTTGAGAACAAATTATGTTGAAGCTTTATCGGAATTCCGGAAATTTGCGATCGGTACCGATTTTTCCTGGTTCTTTTTTATTGATTCTGATAAGTTAGCGGCCGGCACGGACATGAATATTAACTGACGAAAACCTCTTCGCTACTTTCCGAAAATCTTCGACATGTTGCAAATATCCGTAATATTCCGCATTGTACTCACCAGAAATTGCAACTAGAAAGACTACAATAAATCAGTTAGCTACGGCTCGGGCGGGGATTTACCTTTTATCCCTGTAAGGGACCTAATGCCCCAGACTACCGGCTATTTTTTCCGGAATTCGAACTTGATACACTTGATATCCCTGAATTAAATATTTATATCCGCAATTTTGATCTCTAGAGTGCTGACTGTTAGTATTGTATTTGACTGGAATGACTGTCGATTATGTGTTTTTAAGATTAAAACAAGCTTACGAAGAACTTTGTGTTTGCTTTTTTGTACGCTTTCTTTTTAAAAATGTATTGTCCGCCACGGACGCAACAATTGACCAAATGTACCAGATTGTGGTCTCTTTAAAGTGCTATGTTTTTACTGCCGTGATATCTTTAACAAACTACACATTATTGATCGTGGACGTTTTATACTCTTATTGAATTTGTTTCCCCAAAATATGCTCTTCTATTAGTAGATGTTTAGGTGACGATGTTCTAATTATAGATCTTACACGGCCAAGAAACACTAGATAGGTCTTTGCAAAGAGAGCTGTTGGATATCGTGAATGCGTTCAATGTGGCCTGTTTATTTCAGAAAGCTATGTGCAATGTTTTATGGGGATTTCTATCAAATTGCCAATTGCAAAATTTGATTTAATTCATTCGGACCTACAAGCGGGAAACTTCTTCATTAAAATTCAATGGGCTTTTAAGAAGTTCGTTGAAAGGCCAAATTTGACGTTAAACAGCAACGCCGAAAAAATTGCTACTCAGTCTTATTTATCACTTTTTTTGTAAGATTTACCTGTAGACGTTCTTCAGTGAAATTAAGCAAACACACAGTGCCGACAAATATGGAAGGGTATTTAGGTAAAAATTACATCCTTCTTTGTGACTGTGTCATGATTCTTGATGGTACTTTCAATTAGTATGTAGACACCTTTTCATGCTTGATGACACTTACATCTTGCCTGATGTCCAATGTCTATTTACATTCTGCTTAATGGTATCATGCATGTGTACAGATGCAACATTCTTGTTCGTTAATTGCATGCTGCATATGTGTATGTTGGTTTGTGCAGAGAGACTTGTGCAATAGGCGCAGTGCATAATGAAATCAAATATTAATGCGTTTAATAAATTAACGCGATGGTAAGATGTGAGTTTCACCCAAGCACAAAGCAACATACTATCATGCATGATACAATGATGTCAATTGACAGTCATTCCGAAATGCTACGGAGGACTACGGAAATTTACGGCGTATAACGGAAATTTTATGTTATAGGAGAAGTTGCGCACCTTTGTAAGATATTTGCTACTGAACCGAAATTAACCGCGTGTTTGTAGTGTTAACTTTTTTTTGGTTAATGACTAACCATAATTTTTGTACAGTAATTTACTTTCAATAACCAAAGAAAGTCTATGGATATATTTCAATATATGCTTCTAATGCATGTATGCAGAGCTCCAGATAAGACGCTTAAAGTCGTAAAAAATTGAATTAAATTTAGTAAAAAAGTAGACTTAAATTCTGTGCGTACGGTTACACATTGGAAAAATTAAATAAGAATTCAAAATGTGTGATCATGCGTAAAACTCAATATCAATGCATATAATGTAAACATTTTATCAATGAGTTCCCACTCGTCTAGGCCCTCAATTATGAAATCAACAGCACTTTAACGTTATTATGAATAACAGACCATCTTTACAACAGTCGAAAAGCCGAACGTTTTCCATTATCTGGTCCTTTTATCGCAAAAAGTCTGCTGTAACCCGGCAATTGTCATTAGCTCTTCTTAGACTATAAACCTAAATGCGGATGTGCCAAAAATTATATTTACTTGAAAAAAAAGAATTAATAATAGACTTTAAGGCTGGATTATTATAGAGTGTAAACCAAGATTTTGCTGAAAAAGTTATCTGGAACTTTGCATGTATGTTGAGAGGAAATCGATTACATAATTTCAAATTTACTAGAGTACTTTTATATTGCACCACATAAAATGCTTTAAAACTATAATATTGAAGTGCACATATAAACTTTATTATAGATGGGTAGGTATTTCGTGTCAATCTCTTTCACATATGAAAGAGCTGTTGGTCATGCTGCTTTAAGTACATATAGATGCATGACACAATTTTGATTAAGCAAAATAAAACACTAGGTATTTGCCAAGAGTCAAATATATACGAGCAGTAAGAGCGTAATCGTGCACAGCGAGACTTACTCATGTAGAATTGAAACTCTTATTGCTTTCTATCGAAATAATTTCATGTGTCCGATCTAATATGCAATATGCCCGGTGTTTTTTTTGCGGATTAATGTTCCGTTTTAGATCCATAATTAACGAATGCCTCAATATTTTCAAAAATTAACACCGGAATAATGTTCACCGACATTTTTTCATACAGATTGGATATAAATATTATAGAGCTTAACAAAAAATACATTAAGCCCTGTTCTCCCGGCACACGTGCTGGACACACAGGTGGTTAGCGTGTGGCTATGATAATAATTAGTGAAAACATCTTTTTGAATGATAAATAATCATATTAAAACGAAAAATCAAATTTTCTATATAAAAAGAAAATCACTACCGTTTTATATATAACAAGGTATCCAACTCGAAATCATCCGAAAACGGGGTGCATCGTTTTGAGCAGCCATTACTAAATTAATTTTGCAGCGATTTTCATGACCCGGTCTTATTCAACGCAGAAATGAATTTCCTTTTAGGAAATGTATATATATTGTTATATTTCTACACATGCTGGGTCAAATTTTAAGAAATAAAGCTATACATAATTTGCTTGACCCAGTTGTTATCGATCAGACCGTATTTATGAATGAAATCTCCAGTTGTAAAAGACACAACTCCGCATTGGAGCAATGAAATCACTCTTGTGTTTAAAATGTCAGTTGGTTGAAATGTATGTAAACAAAGGTTTGAAAATGCGCTGGACAGTTAGTTTTGATGCATAATTCTACGGCAAGCACGGTAAGAATGTTTTTTTCATACGTTTTATTGAATTATGGTATCGAGGTTCGTGAACTTTGCAGGGAAAATGCCCATTTCCCCGTGAAGATTTCAGTCATGAATACTGTCTGATCGATCACAGCTGGGTCACGCGAGTTGTGTATCGTGTTATTTTTTAAAAGTTGACCCAGTATTTGTAAAAATATTGCAAGACATATACATTTCCAGAAAGGAAATTTATTTCTGCGTTGAATAAGACCAAGATCGTGAAAATCGCTGCAAAATTGATGAAGTAATGGCTGTTTAAAACGATGCATCCCGTTTTCTGATGATTTCGAGTTGGATACCTTGTTGAATATATATTTAACTTATTTTTTTAAGAAAAGTTGATTTTTCGTTATAATATGATTACTTATCATTCCAAAATATGTTTTCACTAACTAGTATTATAGCCACACGCTAACCACCTGTAGCTGGACACTATACAAATTCAAGTACTTATGCACTTAATTGATTGTAAACAATGACGGTTGAAATCCGTGCGTGGGAATTTTTCTGGTAACCAAGAGCGACGTCAACGTTCATGACAAACCTGTTTATATGACATTTATTTATTGGTTTTTTCCAACTTGATTGAAAATTATGTTTTATGATATTTTAATACATGTAGATGAAGTAGTTGTTTTCTCAACGAGGAGTACAATAGTTGTACAGTACTAGACACGAGTACTTGTAACTTTCAGGTTTCTCTGTATACCACAGACATTATATAGTCATAAAATGATAAATATGTGTTTATAGAAATTGTAATTATAGCATGGTAAACAGACTAGAGAAATCTGAAAGTTTCACGCACAGGTCTGTGGCAATGGGGGTTTGGGCTACTTTATAAATATGAGGTCGATATGCAATGCACATCGGTAGATTACGTCTACTGTAATTATTTGGACTAGGGAAGGGCCACAATTCCAACACATCAGCCCCGTTATGTTCTGAATAAAATACATGTATAATTTCTTGAGTGCCAATTGCATCTTACAAATATCAAAAACATTCACGGCAGTCAATTCATTGTGTAAACTTACTGGTCTTCATGGCAATAATGAACGTATTTAGTTTAATGGAGATTATATAACGAAGGGAACTAATTCAGCTTATTCAGTTTACTAGTCAAAATGATTCGGATGTTTTCGCTTTTTTTTTCCGAAAAGTAATTTATTCAACATACGGAAAATAAACGCGCGCCACCTGATGTCACAATTTAGTAACTTGCATTCTGCTTACTGCCTGTTGCTAACTGCCGTTGTTAATGACGCTTAGTGGCAAAACCGATTATGACTGGTTTCAGGAATAATGAACACACAAACATTGGATAGTCACCAAGCATGTTGAAACAATCATCAAGTATAACCGATAGAGAACAAGCATGTTGGAACTGTCATGAAGCATGTTAGAATAAACATCACGCATAATGTAAATATTATTCATGAATGATGTAATGTTGCAGCAATCATCAAGTATAAACGAATAGACAACAAGCATGTTGGAATTGTCATAAAGCAAATTAGAATAAGCATCAGTCATAATGTAAATATTCACCACGAATGATGTAACTTTTACCTAAATATCCTTCCATAGACATGTGTTGTTACTAAAATAGACATAGAGATTTGAGCATTGGGAGTGACCTAATCATACTGTGCTTTAGCAGTATTACGGAATACCGTTAGTGCCATCGTGGTAACACATTAAAATCCAGAGGGCGAGAACGCGAGAACGCGATAGTACGATGGCGACAATGTGACAATACGATGATGACAGGGTGACAATACGATGGCGACAATGCGATAGTACGATGGCGACAATGCGAGAACGCGATTATACGATGACGACAATCAGACAGTGCGATGACGACAGTGCGACAATACGATGGCGACAGTGAGATAGTACGATGACGACAATACTACAGTTCGATAGTGCGATAATACGATGACGACAGTGCGAAAATACGATGACGACAGTGCGACAATACGATGGCGATAGCCGACAGTGCGATAGTACGATGGTGCCAATGCGATAACGCGATAGTATGATGGCGGCAATTCGAAAATGCGATGGTGACAGTGCGACAATACGATGGCGACAATGCGATAGAACGATGGCGATATTGCGATGATACCACGGCGACAGTACGATATGACTATCGCATTGTCGCCCCCGTACTATCGCACTGCCGCCATTGTATTGTCGCACTGTCGCATTGTCGTCATCGTACTAGCGCGTTTTCGCAATCGTACGAACGCATTGTCGCCATCGTATTGTCGCACTGTCGTCATCGTACTTTCGCGTTCTCGCATTCTCGCCCTCTGGATTTTAATGAGTAACCACGGTGGCCCTAACGGTATTTTGTAAAGTAAAGTGCGTAAAATCTGGTTTGGAATAACAATTTTTATGCCGAAAACAGATGTTGAAAACCCGACTTTGTTTTATAAGTAGAAGTCTAAATATACAATGAGTTTTCCGAGCATTAAATAAACATATTAAAATAAAATTCATGTTCGTATCAGTTGAAGTTCTTGTTAATAGTAGAAGCAAAGAACACAATAAAACGCTGATTGGGCTTACTAATTGGAGGCAAGAAAAACCACATCGCGCTATTATATATAACATATAACGCGCATCCGCAAAGTTCGAGCGCCCGTCTCGGTGCCGTCGTTTCCGGTGAAAGTTTCGCACAGGAGCTACCGAGTTTGGATATGAGACTTTATATATCAGTCAGCGTAGTACCTGACCAGACTGCGCGGTTGGACAAGCTAGGATGGACCAACTTCGGCCGCATATGACATAAGACCCATTTTCGCATGACGCGGGTCATCTGACCTTTATAATGTGTATATAGCTTTGAATGGAATTTGCACATAGTTTTTGACATGGACTTATTGTTATGTTAATGTGTTGCACGCTTTCAAAAGCAGAGGGCATATATAAGATCAATTATACTACGGAGTTCATTTTCTGTTGCAAAATGAAATGCAATAAAGATTGTTACTCAGCGGTGTGTACAGTATGACAGCGTTGTCTGTCTGCGATGCATTTATACTGGTTCTAAGCTGGCATACTCACCAATTGGACTCAACCATCTGCTCGAACAAGAAATGATAAGTTCTACTAGCATAAACCTTTAATTGTAACTCATTTTAAAAATATTCATGTTATTTATATTATTCAATTTATTATTCAAAATTATAATTATTATTTCCTTTATTGTTGTTTTTCGCATTAAGAAACTTATTCGGCTTACGAAACTGAAAAATCCCATTGGAAAAAAATCCCATGGGAAAAAAAATCCCATGGGATTTAAAAATCCCATGGGATTTTAAAATCCCATGGTTTTTTTTTTTTTTTTTTAAACACGACTTAACGCATTAAAATATCGTAGTTGTTCATCATTTCATAAAATATGATGTTTCTGAAAGTTTCATGAATAAATCTCTCAAAATAAGAAATAAATCCCATGGGATTTTTTTCTCCCATTTTAAAATGGGATTTTTTTATTACTAAATATTTTTATATATAATTGGCATAAAACCAATATACAGTCCTTAAATAACGTTAAAATACTTGCAAACGCAAATAAAACACGTTTTTTAAAATGTTCAAAATCCCATGGGATTTTTCTCCCATTTGCAAATTATGGGAGAAAAAAAATCCCATGGGAGAAAAAATCCCATGGGAAAATCGAAAATCCCATGGGAAAATGCCAAAATCCCATGGGAACCCCAACTTTGCTTATAAATTTCATAGTGAAGAAAACGCGTTTTTTGAGTGAAAATAACCAATTATTAATCAACGATAAGACTTTTATCGCATACTATGTCTCAAAGTAGCAAATCTTTAAGAAAAAGGGTACTTAAGTTTGCGAAATTTCGGTTTCGCAAAGTTTTTCCGGTGGCCGTTCATTGTGCTGTTCACCTAATGTTGTCAAATATTTAAACGTCAACGCAAATCTTGGACAAGAGATAATACGACGCACATTCTCTCGAATTCTATTGAAGTGGTTGAGCGATTTCTCTCATAGGACAACTAGCCGTGAGTTTTCCATTCTAACTACTTTTAAGTAATTCTTTACAAAACAGGCATATAACGCATGCAAAATAATAGTGGTGCAACCCTAAGAACGCGTCGATACCTTCGAGGAAGATTTTAAATTAGATTAAATTGGATTTGAGCCGTATGCATGGCCATTAATACAGTTTGTCAACGGCTTGAAGTGTCTTAAAAACATATAATCGCCTTGAACATGAATACTGCGCAAGTCGCTCGTAAGATATGTAGCTTCAATCTGGGACGCCTAATGTTAGACCAGGATAGCAGAATCCGGTTGAAGTAGATTCTCGTCGCATTCACAATAAGTGCATGCTTGATGTTAGGATCACACAAAAACGCTTTATTTTTTGGGTCGCATCAAAACATTAGATTATTTCAGGTTGATCAGTTTTCCAGATGCACCATGATAACAACCTCATAAATATTGTGTATTTCCTCTATCATCCTAAATAGTTTCGTCTCTCTGATCTAAGTCAGGAGAAATAAAGAAACAGCTCTTAGAACGATGCAAATTGCAAGTTTACAATTAAATTAACGTGTGTACAAGACTTAGGTTCCAAATAAATCAATTCATTGACACAAAGACTCTTTTAGGTGAATGTTAGTGGATTTTTTGCTGATTTTGATATTTGGCATAACACAATAATACTGACGAATTAAACATGACAGAATGGTGTTATTTTAGTATCTACATTTGTTTATTAAACAATAAATCCAGAAGGCCAAACGCCCAAGTGGATATAGTAAGAATATTTTTTACAAAGTAAATAGTTAATGATTTAACAAAGTTATAATACATTTAACTGCAACAATATAATACTTTGTTTTATTAAAATCTATGTTCCGATTACCACCTATCGATAGTATATATGTAATTAAACATGCGTACTGACTTTGAGTTCTAATGGAGCTTGTTAATTGCATCCATATATTATATATATATATATATTATGTACATTTTATAACTGTAATACAATGCAATACAATTCTTATAATACAGCCGTAATATCGTATAAGAATTTAGAACCAGGTCAATCCTGTAACAATGCCTTTTTCGAAAAGAAAATTGATTAAAATAACACCAACAAAAACAGACGAATATTCAAATACATTTTTTACGGTAAATTAACAGCACCGTAAACATATACATATGTCCACACGGAACGTGTGTATTTATATCCCTGACTCAAAATGATGTGTTTATGTAACAGCAAAGCATGTGTATCAACGTTTTATTTTCAGTTGTAGGTAATGCAATGGACGTTTACATGTTAGGCTGTTGTCTGTAACGAATGGTATATACTGAGATCTTAATTCTGAATAAATTCTACAGTCTAAAACAAAGTCAAATTCCTCTTCTAATATATTACACAAGTTTCACTTGCTTTCGTCTTCTGGAACTGGAGGAGGTTTGGTACATCTTCCAATTCCTACATACAATCTTTTTGAATATTATCTTAATTAAGCAAAACTTATACGATTATTTTTGTAATTCTGTACATATCTAAATAAGGCTGAAATTTAAAAGAGGCGATGTTTTTATACAAATTATATATGCATACAAACTATGGAATGGGGGCTTTTAACATCATGCATCAAATTTTTCTTTCGAGAAAAATATCAATAAATCGAATTAAGAAACATTCATATATGTGTTATTTGTAATCATTTGCAAATAGTAGGGTTTCAGATGATCTGGTGCATATTAACTAATTAAGTTATTAAAGTGTAAAACGAATCTAACGTATTTTGCATCGCTGTTTAATTTGAATAATAATATTGTGCGAGAAATTGGTTTTTAATTAAGCGAGCTAGTGATCAATTCTGCGCTGGTGTCAGGTTCGACGCGTCATTCAATTGGTGTAAACACCATATACGCATTTACCATTTAAAGCGGACAATCAAGATTGTACCTTTTAACGAAATGCAATTGTCGTTTCAAATTATTAATATTTGCTTGATTTTAATAAAAAAAGACATTTTAAGATTGAGCTGACCACAATTTATAAACGTTCACCTAAAAATAAAACATTTATTCAAAATCCATGGAGCTTGAAAGGCATAAACCTCGTCGTTCGAACGCTGTAAACAGACCATACCGATCGTATCGTTAATAACTTATAATGATGTTGTCTTTGAACACAGTTGGTAACATCAACTTTCTAAAGCTTATGCTATCAATGCCCTTGGTATGTTTTATTTTCAGTTAAATACGCTTACCATTTCACGAGTCATGTAGCTACCAACCATTTCGGATGTTCGGATCACACACAAACATTTATGTTTTGTTCGCTTTAAAACATTAAGTTATAGACGAATAAAATATTGCAGAGTAAGTGCTATTTAAGTATCTGCATAAACATCCTAAAAATACAACAGAGGATTTTAATATAATGCATCGAACATTTATTCCGAGATATTTGATATGTGTCATCATTTATATAAAATGTAGGGTTTCGTATGATCTGCTGCTCATTAAGTTGTTATAGTGTTAAACGGACTTAAAGTATAGAATATAGCTTTTTTATTTTCAATAATAAGACAGTAAGGGACTTTTGTTTTAAATTATGTGTGCTAGTGATCCATTCTGCGCTAAGTGTCAGGTTCGACGCGTCATTCTATCGGTTCAAACACCTTATTATAGGTGCACACAATTGGCCATTTAAAGTGGACACCTGTGATTTAAAGGGGCCTTTTCACGTTTTGGTAAATTGACTAAATTGAAAAAAGTTGTTCCCGATTCGCACATTTTCGTTTTAGTTATGATATTTGTGAGGAAACAGTAATACTGAACATTCACAATGCTCTAAAATAGCCATTGTATGCATCTTTTGATTATTTAAAAAGCTGAAAATTATAAAGCGTTGCAACTCAAAACGAATTAATAATTTGGAAAGTTCTGTTGTTGTCGTTCTATTTAAATTTGTGAAGCTACGAGAATTGCTTTAATTAAGTATAAAATACATCAGTCATTGTATCAGGAAGGATGGTCGAGCGGCCTAAGTGGTAGACTTTGTACTCCAGGGACCAGCGGTTCTTTAAAATGTTATTCTTGATTTTTTAATGGAGTTTTTTAAATCAAAAGTATACATTTATCAATATAAAGCATTTAATGATATACTTCAAAACATGCCACATTCTATGAAAAGGCCCCTTTAACTTTATAAAATTAATGTAATTTTGGCTTCGAAATATTAATATTTGCTTGTTTTAAATAACATGACATTTTCCGATTCAGTAATTCATATAAAATACATGTTAACGACGAAACCTACAACATTTATTCCAAATAAATGGAATTTGAACGACATAAACCTACTCGTTTTTACGCTGTAAACAGACCATACCGACCGTATAATAACTTATAGTGATATTGTCTTCGAAAACAGTACGTGATATCAACTAACGCTTTCTTATATTGTCAATGACCATGGCATGTTTTACTTTCAGTTAAATTCGATTACCATTTTAAGAGACATCCCGTATATATTGTTGAGAAACTAATAACCTACTGTTTGGCTTAATGTGATATGAACTGTTGTTGAATTCTGAAACGTTTGCGTATGGCTCAATAGTGGCAAAACCTTTTACATAATGTATTATGCTATCAATCTAACCCCATGTCATTTTCAGAACCTACTTGAAGGAGAGGTTTGTTTTGCAGTAAGTTAATTGAAAGAATCATCATGTCCAACAAAATATCAAGAATGTGAATCTATAATCTCAAATGCGATGATTTTATTTTGGAATTGACTTGCATCGAGTATGTAGTTTATCTGGTTTATGGGTATTCACCATATGTTTTTTTTTCAAAAATGATCCGTAAGGTCATACAGAGTATGTCGCCGGCGTAAGGGAATTTTCTATGAATTGATTACGCTTGTAGTAAGCATCATGCTTTGCTTTTTACTATGGGTACATAAAGATTTAAAAATCTGAGTGTCACAACGTATGACGTCATCCAGACTTAAGTCATTAGCGAAATCGTGTTATTTAATGTCACGCGTATTTGTACGTGTAATAAGCCAATCGTGGAATGGTATTTAGTAAACACCGAATTCATGTTACGCCCAGTCGGACAGTTGTTGAATTGTTTTTCTAATAACCGTTATAAATTTACTCTATTTTGTTTGCATATTTCTTCTTTAAATTTTTTCTCAGCGTATTAAGCTAAATGGGTATAATATGTTATTTGAATTGTAATTAGCTAAACTATTTTTTTATTCATAACAACAATTAAGGACAATGTTGGTGGCTGTATATAAATTAACAACCAAAAGTGTAGTTTTTGCAACAAGCTAGTCTTTCTTCTCGAATAAATGACGATGATCCGGAAAATCAAATGTACAATTATATGTTCATTTTAATTCCATCGTTCCTCAAAAAGTTGTAACTCTGTTGCTATGGTATATTTCCTACCATTGAGTAATTAAATGGTAATTAAATTGAATGCGTTGTAATTCCCTTTTATTATTGTTTAATTTGAGTTACAATGCTATGATGTTAGATTGTATTTACACTTAAATGTATCATGAATATTGCTGGGCCAAGTGTGCGGTTGAGTGCTCTAAAACCGGTTTAAACCCCCAATGCTTTGCATTGGTCGTTTCAAGGCGGTGACCCCAGCTTCATTCTTATATGTATTTATGTTGTATTGTTATCCTATAAAGTTAGTTCTAAACATACTTTTGCAAATACTTGACGGCTTCTGTACTTGAATCTGATGTTTGGGTAGAGTGGCAATAACAAAGATTTAATGGCCTATCATCACGTTTATATGACAGTGTCGAGGATTAAACCTGTAGTAATCATATTTGAAGTCAATCACACTTCTAAGTTAGCCGGCCTGATATTGAGCATTTTGTCTAATTTGTGTTGAGTTCCTGTGTCCTGTGTCACACTATATATATATATATATATATATGTGTGTGTGTGTGTGTGTTTGTGTTAGGTGTTGTTAAATCAATGTAAACATATTAATGGATGTTAGTGTAAGATCGACGGTTTGAAATAACATTTAAGCGTGTTATTCACTCCAAAATTATGAGCAGACAATTGACTTAGGAAAATATTTCCTCCTTAACATGATTATAAATGCTGCGTTTAAACCGACGAAAAGCCTATTCACAATTTGATACAACGCGATCTTCTCACTCGATTGTTATCTTAAATGTTTAGTAACAATGAATTCCTCTTCATTGGACGTAATTCAACACTCGTTAAAATGCCATCATTTATTCCGAGATTGTCTGCAAGTACAATTTATATATACGGGCTACCACAAAACATTTTAATTACTTACAGTTTCAATAATTATGTTTATTTAATTAATTCATTCAGAAACACAAGCTTCGTTTCACTGCATTGCTGATACTATTTTACGCAGGTAGTGAAAAACACTTTGAACAGTTCCGTCAGCTTCATTGAGTAGAGAAGTAATTGCTCGATTTTCATGCATATATTGCGAAATTTGTACTTAAAACACTAATATGCAATATCGTAGTCGATACAATCGTTCAGGAATAAGAATAGAGATTCAATTGGCTTTGATTATCTTCAAGTAAGACGTCTTATGCATGTTCTCTTGCTTACATTGAATCCAAAACGTCTCAATTACTCATAGCTGTGTCACGATGATTTGATATTCTGATAAATGCTGTAATAAGCCATGGTTTGCATCAAACTAGGCACTACTGTAAAATTAGGACCGCACTAACTGCTATTCGAATAAATGGTTATAGCAGACGATTATTTTTATTAAAATACAATGACTTTAAACAGAAATTATATCAACCAAATGTGCATGTCTGAAAGATAGCATTTAAACTTTTCTAAGATGTCTGGGCAAGCGAATTTAAGCGACTGTGCCAAAACATTGTAATATAATGTTCAAGTGCAAAAGAGGTCTTAGAACGATTACAGTTGTGTTTGAGGTCAAAACTAATATCGAAGTGCATGTAAAGGACATTATACATAATGATATAACCCAGATGTTAACAATTATTAAATACACTTTTTAAAACAATGTATGAGACAAATGTGCGAAATGCGCGAGACAACAAAGCTCTAATTGGTATTTAAAAGAAAATCCGAGATAGATGAAACTTATGTGAAGGTATGCATTTAATCACTGGTTGGATACGGGTTTGAAGCACTTATTTTACAAGATAAACACGACATTTAAAGGGGCCTTTTCACGTTTGGGTAAATTGACAAAATTGAAAAAAGTTGTTTCAGATTCGCAAATTTTCGTTTTAGTTATGATATTTGTGAGGAAACAGTAATACTGAATGTTTACCATGCTCTAAAATATCCATTATATGCATCTTTTGACGATTTAAAAACCCAAAAATGATAAAGCGTTGCAAGCGAAACGAAATAATAAATAATAATTTTGGAGAGTTCTGTTGTTGTCGTTATAGTTTGTGAAACTACGAGGATTGCGTATATAAAGTAACCATACATCTGTCATTATATCCGGAAGGATGGCCGAGTGGTCAAAGTCGTAGACTTTTTACTCCAGGACTTCATAGACCAGTGGTTCGAGCCCTGCTTAGGGTTACCTTTTTAAAATTTTATTCTTGATTTTTTACTGGAGCTTTTTGTATCCAATGTTAACATTTATCAATATAAAGCATTTAATGAAATACTTCAAAACATGCCAAAATCTTTGAAAAGGCCACTTTAATTAAAGCCGTTTAGAAAGATAGTAAAACAGTGGCATGACCTTAATTTTTAAATCGACTGCTAAATTAGACTGCTAAATTTGGATTTTTAGATTTAGATTTTAGATTTCGACTGCTAAACACATAAATGTGTTTCCTGTTATTTTAACAATAATTAAGACGTACAGACCACATTAAAGTTTAATAAGTTGATATACGACCATTGTTTAATTTAATGCATCTATACTGTGTCTTGTCAGTTAATAAAATTACGATTTCAATTGCCATTATTTGAAAGACAAAAAACACATAGTTTTGTCAGTGAATGGCGCATTTTTCTCGTGTACTTATATTGCATAACACAGACGAATTGCACAAGCATCACATGGGGAAACAAGCTAACGTGAAATAACGCATAGCCATTGCGTAGGGGGTGATACATATATCAAAGTTTGTTTGAATGGGTGACTTATTATTAATGTTGCTCCTTGTTACTGCTATACTTTGTGCATGTATGTAATGTAATCAACAAGTGAGCCTCATGACTATCCAATTAGCTATATGTCATGGTTAAATTACACATATTGAGAGCGTGAAGAGATTCCACGTTCCGCGCACACGATTCGCCGCGTAATATATATGTTACTGCGAAATATACAAGCAAAGAAGAGCTTAAGTTATTAAGCTTAAACTTTTATTCTTTTTGCAATATTTGTTAATTAGACCGGAAAACACAGCGGCTTACTTCGTCCGTATATACGAGTCGACTCGTTCGACGCACAACCGTAATCAAATAAGAATGATTTTCAACTTTGTTTAAACCGTGGTCAAAATTGAAAGAGTGAGTTCTAGCAATGGATATATTGCCTACTCTCGGCTGGCTGTTCACGTAGTTTCAAACATTTCGTTTGTCGTCTTCATCGGGATGCTTGATGAAATAACTGTTTCATAAATAGATTCGAATTATAAGAAATGGAGTATTTTTTTGGACACGACATTATTTTAATTATCAATCACATCGTAATAACCTTTACCGATGTGAGTGACTGTTAAGATGAATAGACTTAATTTGTTTAACGTAAAACTTTAGAACTGCCTATTCGGTAATGGTCTTGACGTTTCAAACTGCTCGAACAAAGTCGCATTAGCGATGTTACCGTACATAAAGAACCAGTTGAAAACAACGCGCGTGTGCCTAACAATGGTTGAACACGTCAGTACTAAAAGGTTAACTGCTTTATCGTTCAACCAAGTGAATGTCATCGACGTAACGAGATACTTGAATGATACAGTAACGAAAAAAAACTACAACATAAAATGACTAATAAAGTCGGTTTCTAGCACAAAGAACGATTAACAATATAAGTTCGGCTAGCAAAGACACCTAGCATACAAACGGAATGAGATTATAATCAAACAAAAAAGCAATTAAATGTATTTAACAATGATTGTATGTGAAGGTAGCTCATAAAAAATCAAGTTCACTTGAAGTGTTTGCTTGGCATAGTTCCTAACCATACATTGGCGTTAATATATATTGACGTTTATTGGACGTGTGGTTGGTTTTGCGCTCTGGGAAACTCACACGTCAACAGTTTCGCTTGTAGTATTTTTTTTCTAGTCTTTAACCTTGTCGAAACAGACAAACTGATGATGAATAAAAAAGAAGTAATGGAATGGTATAATTAGAACAATAGTGGAATCAAGGTTTAAGTCAATTGTAAATAATATTCTGCTCTTTTGCATAACATATTTGTACACATGATACATTAATAACAGAATACATTTGTCTCAGTATCAGAAGACAAATAACACAATAAATAACACAATGCAATTAAGAGTGTGTACACCATGTTAAATTACCACTGCAAAGGATTTCCACGCACATAACAATGTACACAAAATAATAATGAAACAGATTTATACATTTAACTTATACATTTACGTTTCAAATAATGATATGTGGGAATAAACAGTGGACAACTGAAAATGTGTTAAATAAAGACACGTATTTAATTATTTACATCATAAATATGACATAAATATATTACTTATCATACGAATATACAAAATTGTGTTAATGTTTCTCGAAATAATTGTTGTTTTTGTCATAATATAGGAATTTGTTTTCTTAATATACGTACTTTAATGACGCAGTATTCGTTTCACCCTTTTTAACCGAGTCTAACATTTCCGAAGATTGAATATAGCAATGACATTGTCTTGCGGTATGTGTTTGGCTAGTGGTAGTGTTTGGCTAATGGTAATCTCAGATATGAATCCATTATAACAAATTTCGAGGAATGTTCCTTAAAAATTTATTCAGGACCATCGTGTATAATACACAGCCATGTCAAACAGAGGTGCATCCGTATAAATATTAAAATGATATGTTGACATCCTGTAAATGAACACCATCGCACAAATACAATAAGCAATCTAACATCAAACATGTTATGTTTTATTGCAATTCCACATACGGTGAAAGCAGGTGCCTAAGCTAGTTTGTATTGTCATTTGTTGAATGCTATTACTCTTTTTATTACACATAATGTTATGCGTCTATTTCATGTTACAAGTCATATCTTGTCTGGTTAATTTAAAATCCTTGCTCGATATTTTAGTTTTTACGTCCATATAGTTCGTTTATAAAATGTTACCTGATCTCGCATATGTCATCTCATCAGATCGTAGAGTGAAATACGTGATTTTTAAACCGATAAATGAATGTTAATACTGAAAAAATGTGATGTGGTTTAGCTTGATATACATAATCTTTTTTTTTCTTGTTTATGCGTTACAATTAACTGTCTTGTTGCCTATTCGTTTATTCTCGATGCTTGGTGACTGTCCTATGTGTACGTTGAATATATCACTTTTTGGATACCAATAACCAATTTGTACTACTATACTTAATAAACTAAATTAGTTTCCTTTTTTCATAACCTTGATATTTGCCAGTCAGACCATTAGGGTTACTTGGCACACAAGGGATTGACTGTCATTAATGTTTTCGATATCGGCTAGTTGACTTGGTACTCCATTCATTTATTCAGGACAAAACGGAGCCCATGTGTAGGAAGTAAGGTCCATCCTTAATCCAAATAAGTATAGTAGACGTACACAACCGATGCACATTGCATATCGATCTCGTATTTAAAAAGTAGACCAACGCAAATAGCGACATACCTGTGCGTGTAACTTTCAGATTTCTCTAGTGTGCTTATCAGGTTATAATCGTAATGTGTGTAAACCCATATTTATCATTTTATGTCTACATAATCTGTGTGGTATATAGTGAAATCTGAACGTTACAAGTACTCGTGTCTATACCAACTTTTGTACAGCGCGAGCAAAGCCAGGGTCCTCCCAGCGACCATCCGGAGGAATCACTTGCAAAGGCAAGAATCTCGGCCATCAGACTCACATGCAAACACACACTCTCATGACGTCGATTCGCAGGGGCGATAATACACATTTATTTATAATGGGTATTATATCCCACGCAGTTTACGAGAAACACGGTCGGATGGACAAAGCTATAATAATAAATCGCCGCCCTAGGCAGGGAACAAACTGCTTTAATAAATATGAAGATACCTGTACACGAGATGGCAACACAAAATTAAAGATTAAATCTAAAAGTAAAGTAATTCACAGAACATGGTAAGTTATAAAATACGTACCCAGACCATTTGACTGAAATGTCTCCCTACTTTAGAATATTCAATATAATCTTTACCTTTCAAATAAGGACAAACTAATTACGTCTTTAGGTCGTAATTTCTGCTATAACAAAAAAGTTCCGTTAATAGCCGCACATTTTCGTAGGCGTCCGTAGCATTTCGAAACGACTGCAAATTAACACAAGACACCGTCGGAGACGGGTGATGCACCCTAAAGTTTTTTTGTCACAATATTGCACTATATATTCAGATAAAAGGAACCGTCTTGAGGGCACAGTAGTTTTGGGGACAATAATTTTGTTATATAAAATTTCAAAGGGCCATAACTCTGTAAAACATCATCCGACAAAAACCCGCTGATAATATGCATATTTCTTCTTGGTCGTGAAGCTTCCCATAAAGTTTCATTGAATTCGGGTCATTAGTTGCTGAGAAATAGCCCGGATAAGAATTGCACTATATGTACAGTTAATGGAAATTTCAAAGGGCCATAACTCTGTGAACAATCATCCAACCAGAACCCGCTGATAATATGCACATCTCCGCTTGGTAGTGAAGCTTTCCATAAAGTTTCGTTGAATTCGGGTCATTAGTTGTTGAGAAATAGCCCGGACATGAATTGCACTATATGTACAGTTAATGAAAAATTTCAAAGGGCCATAACTCTGTGAAAAATCATCCGACCAGAACCCGCTGATAATATGCACATCTCCTCTTGTTAGTGAAGCTTCCTATAAAGTTTCATTGAATTCAAATCATTAGTTGCTGAGAAATAGCCCGGACAAAAATTGAGCACGGGCGGACACACGGGCGGACACACGGGCGGACACACGGACGGACAGACAAAGCGGCGACTATATGCTCCCCCCAAAATTTGAAATCAATATCTGAGAAGAATCATACGTTAATTAAGCTCTAGATTATTCCGGAAAACTTTACGGGTTCTGTACTTATTTTGATGTTTATAAAATGATATTATGTAACAGACGACAGATAATGCGTTTCAGTATAATGGCAAACTATGTTACAAAATCCAAACTCCACTTCTGAATAATTGACGTTTCGATGCCTTTATTAAACATGTCGGTATATAATGGAATATCTTTGTCATCATATCGGAACTTTTGTTCACATTTAGCATTATAACTAAAGAAATATATTCGCGAAAAACGTTCTTGTAAATCCAAGTTTCGTTAATTTTAAGGCTTGTTGATCGGTTGCGTAAATAATACGATACCGTTAATTTTTACACGTTCATTTTCTAACAAAACTCAAAAAGCGCGAAGTTCAAATGCTTTGTATTGTTGATTCATAAATATATTATAGAAATGCATTGTGCTGCATTTCGATGCATTGTTTATAGCACTATATGTGATCCACACAAAAACTATATTGTTGTTAGAACTAGCTGTTTTCGTGCCTTGATGTTGGAGTTTGTGTGTGTGTGTGGGGGGGGGGACATATTGCTCAGCAGATTCAACGATAGAAGATTTACATTATGTTTGACTAACCCATGGCAATCCTTTAACAAATTGCATGTGCGCACATAATTTTATGTTGAACCATCCTTTAATTTAAACCCATTGGTAAGTTGCTCGTTAAACAAATCAAACTAACTTTCGTAAATAACAAAGCGTCCAGGGATAAATCAGGTATCGCTGTACCCACGCTGAAAACAATATAGGAAAACGAATTGTCAATTTGATAGACACTATATGGAACACAATAAAACGTTTTTTCTTGAATTCATTCAGAATAATTACGGAAAAAGCTCGATTTATTGCAGCATACACTATATAAACAGATCTAACAACTGAGAGAAAAACGGCACGGTATAAGCTTAATAAATGACATTGGCAAGTGCAAACCGTCTACAGTTGACATTTAATAACGTATCAATAACAAAACTGAAATGCCTTTACTGTTTTAATGCATGAAATTGTATACGTAATACCTAGTCATTGAATGTACAGTTGCAATTGACATGTGCAAGTAATGAGAAGGCATTCATAAGTTCACAGAGACATACCGTGGACGTCATTGTGTTTTGTCTAAATAGATGTTCATTAGATACACTGCAAATTGTTCTTAAGCACATTCTTGACAATTGAGTGCAACTTTCACAGTGCGAAAAAGTGATCCCTGAATTGTTTTCAGTATTTGATAATCTAGCTGCACTGACTATGTTTGACAAAGAAATCTGAAAGCGCCCGTTCAAACTCTCATTGCCAGAAAACGTTACATTTTTCTATGGGTGATTATTCAGATAATAGTATTGACTGAACACAACAAACGTGTGCGTTTCTGAAATTATACTCAACGATGCATGAGGACAATACAAAACATAGTCAAATTATTTCACTTACAGGAATTAATCCACGTTATAGCTAATTCACGATGTTCAATTTTGGTGATTATTTTTAATTCGGTGTATCTTAATCAACCTACTGTAAGCTAATCTGTATACTGCAATATATTCAACTAACCAAACGGTAAAGAACACGAAAGGTCACGTTTATAAAATGTCTATGTTTGCGTATGAAAAGTATAGGCTTTAATTTTCAATAATTTATTTTAATATATGAAATGTTATTTTTAAATCGAATATTTTAGCATCACCAACGCTTTCTACATTATACTTAAATTCACTGCACGTCAAAAAGAACATGTATGTATTGCGCCGCGTCATACAAACATGGTTTCAATGTCGTATTAGGCCAGCGTAGCTCCAGAACAGTTTCCTGTATTTAAACGCGAAAACCGATATTTCCTGACTATTCTGCGACAAATGAACCGGCTTCGTTAAAGCTCTTCTTGCGACAAAAGTCATTCGTCACCTTTTTGCATGACGCGAAATTATTTTAATTTAACAATAGATTCCGATTCCGGGGTTAACATACGGAAACAATAGCAATTAATGACCAAATAATTTATGGGATGTTTATATTTTGACCTTACTTGAAACATCAATATAGTTAATGACGAACTGTACCTTCACTGTCTGCTTATTTATCCGAATATATTATTATTGCACGTTATTAAACGAAAAATACCCCATTTACTGGAATGCTCATTTAAATAAAAAACTGCAATCTGGAATACTTTGTCTAATACATGCCTTTAGTAAAAGTTATTTCCCAATAAAGAACGGACGTATGTCGTGCCATAAGGCAATGCTCAACCGAATGAAGAGCCTATTTTGTGCAATGAGCAAGCATTTTCCCTAAACAAAAATAGTTGAAACGGATAAATACTGGTAACAAAGCTACACAAATCTTAAACGATATAATTCACATTAATTATTCATAAACTACGTTTATAATTTCGATGACTAAGAACTTTTTTGACCGTTTTATTAGACAAAGCCCATGTTGCAGACATGTAAATGAGAGATGCTCGTTTAAATGAAAACAGTAAAATATATACTATATGTAAATAAAAGCTTACATCAGTTAACAAGGAATTCCGTTTTCTTCATAAGATTGCTGAATCATTCTACTGAACATGACTATACGCAATTGCATGTAAAATGAAAACGAGCGTGTTTGTTGAAAAAAACAAAACTTGTGGTTATGAACTTATCCTTACAGAATCTGAACTTACATATTTAAAAAAAGCACATGTCTTGTGCTCATGATGCTTTTTTCAACTGTACAGCATACATTTATTTGCAATCAATTAATTGTTTGATTTCTGATACTTCTTTTTTGGATCTCTGATTATAGCGTTTGAATCATCTGTTTTTAACACACGCAATACAGTCGTTTATACTCGCTTAAAAAACGAAAAGTTAAGAATATATTGAATTTCAATTAAGTTGAACACGTACGAACTTAATGTACATATTTACTCTTTTATACGAAATTACGATTGAAAAAGTACATATTTAATGTTCATATTTGCTCTACTTTATAATATGAGTTGATTTATAATCGCATAGTGATATTCTGGTTTGACATTGATACATATCTCACTTGCCCTCTAGTGACCATTTCTTTACCTCAATCTCAGCGATGTCTGCCAGTTTAACCAATCAAATATTGACTCAACATAATTAGATTTATTTCTTAATAAAACATGCCAAAATATTGTATTTACTTCGTATTTTTGAAATTTGATACAATGTCGTGAAGAACACATAACACTGTGCAGTTGTAATCGTGAGCAGATAACCGTCAACTGGTGACAAATACAAATACAAAATCGACGGAGTTGAACATTCTCTATATTTCCATCGTAGATTATGTACCTGTGTGTGTTAAATACTAATAACTCCCAGAAATAATATCGGACGAAATATTTGGTTAATTCGGCAAAACGTTATTTAGCAATTTATACATTTCCGTTTCATTAAAGAACAGCTTACAGGAAAGCGTTCAATTTTAACTATACAAAGTAAGAGTTAATGTTTAATGCGTTACATAGTTTGATAATGAACATAAATATAACATGTATACGTGTGCAAATTAAAAACACGTAATTCATGGCTCTTTAGTGTATATCCTTTAATAAATGTTGACTTTAAATCCCGGGTTTCTGGCTTTGACGCATAGAGTCGAATAACCCATGGTGAGCCAGACTATACTTTTAAGCAGATATTACAAGTCTTTTAGAAGCTTGAATAATTGACAATTTAAAGTGATATTATTGGCATTTTTTATTATTGAATTGAGCTGATAAGAATTAACAGGTCAAAGGAGTAAGTTAGAATGTGGTTACTAACCAATTATCTGCAACTCATCTTGCTACCAGTTGTTTAATTTGTTTAAAATAGTGTCTTTGTGTCGTATGAACGAATCTGCACTCAAACTGAATTTAGATTCACATCGTACATCGAATCATTTCTGTCGTCAGTTGTCAACTCAAAAATACGGTTGATATTCAAATGCATGATTCTTTTCTCTTCACGGGATATTGTTATTGTATGTTAATGCTGCATTAACAAAAATAAGTGTATGTGAAGTGAAAACACCAAAACTAAACAACGGTTGCGATAGACACATATAAACTGTTAGATGTTCATAATATCACTTTAATATATATTATTCTAAAGACCTTTTGAAATACAGTTGAAACATACGTACAATGGACGTGCCCACATGCCATTTTTCTAGGAAATTAAAGGTACTTTCGAAATGAATTCCCATGTGTTACAGTCACTGAACTGACGAACGGCAGGTGTGTGTTTAGCAAAAATCCTGCATGCAGCGATATTTGTTAGGATTTAAATCTTAACTTTTATTATGTCAGACAACGTTGATGTTCAAGATGCAACGACTTACAAAGCCACCTATAATGCTCAATAGTGTGATGCAGAGTTTCTTACACCCAAATATATGGACATTAATGATAGAAAGAAAATGATGTTTATGTATAATCCGTTTTGGCAAATCCGATTTCCGTATCAGAGCATATTCTAACGTATTTATATTTAGGGACGGTATGTTATATATGTGGCGAATAATTTGTTTCACATTTTGTAAAAGACATGCTGTGATATTTAAGACACCTCACTTCAAATTTTACGTGGCTTGTATAAGTAATATCAACGCTTTATGCATGAAACGGGCTAAACACAACCACACTATAACGTCGGTTTTGCACCTAAACCAATACATGAGTTAACCTGTACATTTTATGCAAGACGCCTGTTATGATAAGTATGTGTGTTGCAGCTGTTATCAACTTAACTATATTGTTTTAAAAGATGATATCAATAGTTGATTTACTTATTGAGTAATAAGTCCGAAAAAAACATACCCGCATGTTTTGTTTAGTAAATGCATAACGTGCGTTTCTTTATTTCAGTCATCGAGACTAGGCGGATACCATACAAATAACACCACGGTGACCTAACACCACGTCGACATAATTTGAGCCTATTAGGTAACATACATAAGACGAACATGTTGACGTACATACACGTATTATGCATCAGTGTACACAATCAAAATAGAATAGTGCATATTACATAACGCGTAATGCAAACAAAACAGGTTAATTTGGTTCGCCTAAACAATCTTAGCAAACCGACACCTTTAATTATATACTGATGGGAGTGTAATCTGGATTTGAAAAACAATCATAAAGAGGATACCATCGTGACAGAAAATGATAAACATAGTCTAAGAATAATCGAACAAGACCGGCGGCAAAATAAGACTGTTTATAATTCTCTGAAAACCTGAGCAGGCAACCTCAGTGTACTGAGCATACTCAGAATGACATGTTCATAATACAAAATCAACGTCGAGGTCATTTCAAAAGTGACACTTAATAAACTGCATCTTTATCTCTCTATTTAAGCAATTGATAGACATTATCCACGCAGACATCTTGGAATGAATGATGGCATTTTAACGAGTGTTGAATTACGTTTGATGAAGAGGAATCAAGGTTACTAATAATTTCAGATAACGATCGAGTGTGAAGATTCCGTTGTATCATAATGTAAATAAGCTATTCGTCGGTTTAAAAACAGCATTTACAATCAGGTTAAACGAGAAAGATTCATTTGACTGTTCACATATTTGGAGTGAATACCACGCTCGTGTGTTACTCCAAACGGTCGACCTAACACAAACACACATACATATGTTAAAAATTGATAAAACAACACCAAACATCCTACACCAACTGGAGAGATCTCTATTCAAATGTAAGGCTCGTAATTAAAGACAATTAACAGAAGGCAAAACAGTGAGACACCGGAAACAAGAACTTAACACAAATACGCTACAAACTCAATGTCAGGCCGGCTTATTTAAAATTGTGCTTGGGTACAAATCTGATTACCACAGGCTTTATCCTCGACACGGCCATATTTACGTGCTGATAGGCCATCTTTGCTATGGTCACTCTACCCATACATCTGAGTCAAGGAGAGAAGTCGTCAGGTACTTGCAAAAGTATGCTTAAAACTAAATTCATACTATTAGGTTAACAGTTCAAATGGAATAGTTGACATGAATATATTATTTTACAGTTGATTTTCCAGATCATCGTAATGTATTCGAAACAAAACCTAGCTTATTGCAAAAACCAACATTCTTGGTTTTAATAACATATATAGCACCAAAAGTGTCCTTTATTGTTGTTTTGAATGAAAAAAAGATGGGCTAATTACATTTTAAATAAAATATTATACCCATTAAGCTTCATACGCTGAGCAATATTTAAAACAGAAATATGCACACACTGTAGAGTTAACTCATAACGGTCATTAGAAATACGATTCAACAACTGTCGAGTTGCGCGTAACATGCATTCGGTTATTTCAATTCCACGATTGGCTTATTAAAAGTAAAAATACGTATGACATTAAATAACATTATTTCGCGAATGACTTAACTCCAGATGACGTCATATGTTGTGACACTCGGATTTTTAAATTCTCATGTAACCATAGTCTAAGGAAAACTTTATGCTAACTACAAGCGAAATCCATTCATAGAAAATGCCCTTACGCTGGCGATAAACACTGTATGAACTTCTTGATCTTTTTCGAAAACAAACCTATGGTGATGGCACATAAACCACATATTCGATAAAAATCTATTCCAAAATAAAATCCTCGTACTTCAGAAAATTGCTTTATATTCCTGCAATTTTGTGGGACTTTCAATTAACTTACTGCAAAACAAACCTCTCCATCACGGTTGTTCTAGTAATGACATTGGGCAAGATTGATAGCATAATATAGTATGTAAAAGGTTTTGCCACTATTGGAACATACGCAAACGTTTCAGAGGTAAACAACATTTTAGATCGCATTAAGCCAAACCGTTGATTATTAGTTTCTTAACAACGTATACGGGATGTCTCTTTAAATGGCTATCGTATGTAACTGAAAATAAAACATGTCATGGGCATTGACAGTATAAGCTAGTATAAGCTAGCGTTAGTTGATATCACCAACTGTTTTCTAAGACAGTCACTATACGTTATTATACGATCGGTATGGTAACAGCGTACGAACGAGTAGGTTAATGCCTTTCAAATTCCATCGATTTGGAATATTGTTTTAGGTTTCGTGTTAAATGTGAATTTATTGAGAACTGAAAATGTCGTGTTATTTAAAACAAGCACAATTTAATAATTTGAAACGACAGTTGCATTGACTTTAAAATATGAACTACACTGTGATTTATCTCAGGAGAAGCTGTAGATGCATGATGTAAAAAGCCATTATTGCATAGTTTGGTTCCATATATGCATCGCCACGTTTAATTTTTAGCCTTATTTGGATATGTGCACAATACAAAATTTCGTATAAGATGTTTTTCACATAGATTGTATGTAGAAAGTCTAAGATGGATAAAACCTTTTCCCGTTCCTAGAAATAAGATCTCAGTATGTACCCTTTCGTTACAGTTGCCAACCTAACATGGACACGTTAATTGAAATACTAACAACTGAAAATAAAACATTGCTAAAAACTATGCTGTTACATATACAAAAGATTTTTAGTATATAAATACACATGTTCCGTATTAACCTATTTATATGTTTAGGGTCGCTTTAAATTTACCGTAAACAGTTGATTTTGTTTGTGTTGTTTTAATCAATTGTCAGCATTATCTTTGCAATAGATACATTGTTACATGATTTACCTGCTCCTTAAAATTTGAACGATATTACGGCGGTTTAATACGAATTTTATTTCATTGGATTTCATCTATAACATATGTACATTCTAATTTATTTCAAACATGGTTGCAATTAGTAATAATACATGTATGCATGGTTGCAATTAAATGTATTATAACTTTGTTTAATCATAAACTATTAAATGTGTAAACACTTAATGCTTGCTCTGTCCGTTTTGGCCTTTGACATTCTTGATGTATTTCATGAACTTCTGCAGATACTAAAATATCACACACTTCTGCCATGTTTAATTCGTCAGCATTATTGTTTATTCCTAACATCAAAATAACTTAAATATCCACTAATATTAACCCTAGAAGGCTCGATGTGTCAATGAATTGATTTAGTTGGAACCTAAGTCTAACACATCCGTTAATTTAATTTTCAACTTGCAATTGGCATCGAACTTAATTCTGGATCTTCATTTCTCCTGACTTAGATTAGAGAGACAAAACTAATTAGGAATTGAGCGGAAATACACAATATTTATGTGGTTGCTATAATAATGCAACTGGATACCTGGTCAACTTATGCATTTTATTATGTGACAACAAAATAGGCGTTTTTGTTTTATCCTAGCATCAAAATTGTCGGTAGCTGCAAGCACTTATTTGGAATGCGACGAGGATCTACTTCAAACGGATGCTGATATCCTAGTAAATATATGGCGTCCAAGATTAGAACTACATATCTAACGAGCGACTTGTAAAATCTCAATGTTCAAGGCGAGTAGATGTTCATTAGACAAATCAAACCGTTGACAAAATTGTATTTAGGGTCACGCACAAATCTAAAATAATAGTTAAACTAATTACAAATTCTTCGCCTTACGTATAGACGCATGCTTACGGTTGTACCAATATAGTTGGCATCAGTTATATGCCTTTTTGTAAGCCTAGATGTCTAATGAGAGAAATCACTCGACGACTGAAATAGACATGGAGAGAATGTGCGTCGTCTTATCTCTTGCCCAATATTTACTTAAACGTTCACATTTATGCTAGTAGGTGAACAGAAGAATATAGCTTACCGTTGCAAATACGAATATGCGTTAAGACAACAAGAGTCGATTTTGACAAAGTTTGTTTGTTAAATGCATAATAAGACCATTGCGAAAGTAAATGGGAAGTTTGCATTGTTTAAAGGTTTCATGTCACATTAACGTCATATATAAGATCGTATTAGCTTTGTAAACTGTCCATTTATTGAAATTAACACCATCTTGTGCTACAGTTTTCATATTAAGGTAATTTAGAAAAACATGTTTTTCTAATTGATGGTAATGATAACGATTTTTGCTTTACCAAAAATATGTATTCAATTGTTCTGTCAATATTCAATTATAGGACATCTGAATCGATAGTGCATTAAGTTTCCTTTAAACCTATTTGCATAAGTTTTAGCCATTCAATGTGAACATTTATAATAGGAGGTGTTCTGAAAAAAGGAATTAAACGTTATACTTGAACTATTTTAATAAGATTACAAAACAGTGTTGTAGATTAACAATGTTAATGTTAAATTTTGAATTTAATTTACATGCATACATATATAAAGAATGTACTCGTAGTTTTGCAAAATTTATACAGACGACCAAAACAATCACAATGCACTTAATATCAAACACAATTAAGTTTCATTCGCACATGGACAAGTGAATTTACAATTTACACATTTACACAGATCTTGAAACGTGTCGCTTTAAACAACTAATTCTCAGTAAATAGAAACAGTTTCCTTCAGCGACATTTAACAGTTATCTCAATGCAGTTTTTTCTTGAATCCACTCATGCATTTTCCACTTTGAATGAAGCATTATTATGCGAGAGAGATATATATATATATATATATATATATATATATATATATATATATATATATATATATATATATATATATATATATATATATATATATATATATATATATATATATTGTCGTTCAGGAATATGTGTATACATTTGATTTTCTATCATGATCTGAAAATAACACGTCTGTTGCATGTTTTATGTTTGCATTTTATCAAGGCTTATATCAAATGAATAGTTCGGTATTAATAGAGGATCCGTATAGGAGTAAATAGCCACCAATTGGCATGTCTGATAGCTATCATTATATTATTGCAATCAGCATGTGTACACATGATCTAATAACTATATGTAATAGTTGTTTTTTATGTCTGGTAGAAACATGAAGTGCATTTTAAATAATATACAGACACACTTTGTTTACCCAGATTTACCCAGTGCTGACATATATGTGCAAATCCGTTTCAGAAGGGACCGATATTGCTCTCGTCGATATTGGAGACAGAATGCTTGCAATGTTAGCCAAATGTGAACGTAGAAATAAAACTCATTGTAGCGATACTTGCCGGTGGGAGGGGGGGAATTTGAAAAGTTGAACAATACCTAAAATTAAATGTGCCATTGAGTAATGAAGAAAGGACGCGACATAAGTGTACTGTGTATCACTTTTGCTTTTGAGAAGTTTCTGATTATTTAAGACTTCAACAACATCGAAAAAGGGATCATTCATTGGAGCAATACTGGCCGGGGAAGGTGGTATATGCAAAGTTGAACAATACATAAAATTAAATGTGCCATTGAGTAATGAAGTAAGCACGCGACATAAGTGTACTGTGTATCACTATTGCTTTTGTGAAGTTTCTGATTGTTTAAGACATTAACAACACCGAACAAGGGATCAAATGTATATTTTGACAAATGTTTTGTCATTATCGGATCGTTGTGTGCGTTTGCTCTCGTTCAGCTTGCTGATTAAAAATACAAACAGAACAATATGCCATTGGTGCGTTATGCACTGTTCTTATGTCAGGTACTCAGATTTTAACATAACATAACAGAAGTACATTAATTTCCCAAGGGAGACAAAATAAAACATACACTAGTATATACCAAGTGTCTAGTATTAAAGGGGCCTTTTCACATATTTTGGCATTTTTTAAACTTATTCATTTAATGCTTTATATTGATAAATGTAAACATTGGATCATAAAAGCTCCAGTAAAAAATCAAGAAAAAAATGTAAAAAAAGGATAGAACATTGCCCGGAGCAGGTTTCGAACCAGTGACCCCTGGAGTCCTTCCAGAGTCCTGAAGTAAAAACGCTTTAGCCTACTGAGCTATTCCGCCGAGTACACATTCTTGACGTATTTTATACCTTATATAAGCAATCTTCATAGTTTCATAAAAATTTAACGACAAAAACAGAACTCTCCAAATTATTCAATAGTTTCGCGTTGCAACGCTTTATAATTTTTAGGTTTTAAAATCGTCAAAAGATGCATATAATGGCTATATTAGAGCATGGTTAATGTTCAGTATTACTGTTTCCTCACAAATATCATAACTTAAATGAAAACTTACGAATCTGAAACAACTTTTTTCAATTTTGTCAATTTACCAAAGCGTGAAAAGATCCCTTTAAATTAATCAAATGTATGCTGATATGTTGACTTAAGTTAAGTGAAGATCTTAACAACCGGTATTTTTTAAGTAACTGCGGCCTTATTAACCAATGATCTCTTCCCAAATGTCTCTAAGAATGTCTGCAAAGGTTAAATTGAATATAATTGTACATTCCAAGGCCATGCCAAACACGAGCTTTGAAGTTACATGTAAAAACTAGTTTTTCTACTATTAATGTATGTCGACTTGAACAATAACATCAATACCGTCGGAAGGTCCAGAAGGTCGACACGACATTCCTTAATAAATGGTTTTATATGCTTTTGAATCCTTGGTTGATCACGAATCGTTGTTATCAAAGGAAACGTGTAACAGCACGAATATATTATGCCGACTTGCCATATATATGTCGACCATCTTAAACCATCTTAAGTTAGCCGAAACTTATGATAAAACTCTCATAAATGGTGGCGACGTTCCCAATCGACCCAAAGCACACACATGCTTAAGTCTAGCAGTGATTTCCACGTCACTTACAAGAGTTACCAACACGTTAAAGTCCATGACGTTTCAAAGATTCAATCTAGTCTATATAACGATATACTATATCGCAAGCATAATATATATTCACGTGACTAATTAGATCCGCCACAATTAGTTTCAACAAACAGACGCGTCCACCCATAGTTTTGCGACGAGGAAAGAAAGCTGTGTGATAATAATAAAGTAGACCAATTAATTAAATTTAGCCATTTCCAACTCAGATATTGCACGTAGTTAAGTACCTTAATAATCTCTATTTCAATAGGTTTGTGCCAGACATAGTTTATTATTTTTATTTGAAATGTATACCCATTGACGCTTATCGCAAAAGCGATGGTGACGTACATAACGAACCAATCGAAAACAAAACGCGCGTATACGAAACCGTGGTTGAATATGTCGGTTCTGTGACTTACTAAGGGATAAACTGCTTTATCGTTCCACCAAGTGACTGTTATCGACATAAGGGGACACTTTAATGATACAGTAACGAAAAAAACTACAACATAAAAATACTAATGAAGTATTCCGACACAAGAACACACGCCCATCCACATTAGTTTGGCTAGCAAAGACACCTTAAATAACACAGAATGTGATTATGATCAATCAAGAACGGTAATTAAATGTAATTAACAAAGATATATGTGAAGGTAGCTCGTTAAAAATCTATTTCACTTGAATTGTTTGCTTGGCATAGTTCCTAACCATAAATTGACGTTAATATATTTTGACGTTTATTGGATGTCTGATTTGTTTTGCGCTCTGGGTAATTCACACGTCAACAGCTTCGCTTGTTGTACGTTTTTCGATTCTATAACCTTGTCATAACAGATACAATAATGGTGAATACAAAAGTTATGGAATGGTGTTATTTGTAAAAACAGTGGAATCAAGGTTTAAGTAGATTGTAAATTATCTTCTGCCCTTTCGCATATCTTATTTTGTACACATGTTACACTCATTGCACAATATATTTTTCTAAGTATCAGAAGACAAATTACACAGTTATTATACAATCCAATTAAGAGACAGCTGAGTTTTGATAAACAATATTATTTCCTGAATATATATTACATTTATAAAGTCATTTTATTTGAATATTTGTAACTGCACTGAACTGATTTATAAATCATTGTATTTTCCGTATGTACAATTTTTCATAAAAACCGCTGTTTGCTCTTAGCTATCTCAAATTATTATATGGTATGCAAGTCTGTTTGGAAATAAATTGACATACAAATACGTTTGATGAGAGTGTGTTTGAGTCAATGCAACCATGAACATTTTATTAAACTGCTTAGATTAGTATCCGTCTTTCAGTAATATAAATTCATAAGTTACCAATATATTATGTATTTGTAAATGTCAGTTTATAACCATCTGCATCGTCATTCAATGTCGATAATTTATCAATGTCCGCCTTTACTTATAATATCTCTTCAAGCAAATCAAAGACCCGTTGCAGAAGTATAGGCATTTATTATCAATTGCATAAGTATAATGACATCGACGGATTGTTTTGAGAACCGATACTATTAAACTGATGTCAACAGTAATTTTCAGAATGGTTCTGCACTTCTTATATCCATTGAATATATTAAGTTATGCTTTGGAATAACTGTTTCTTTGAGTTTACATAATTAATAATGTTACAATTATTCACTAAACGCGAAATCTAATTTGTTAATTCTATAAGCTTATTGCAAGACACCTTACAATCAAGAGCATGAAAGGCATACGTATTGCAACTTAACAATGCAGCATTCTGGAAATAAATATTCACCCTATATATTACAATGAAAAATGTTACTATAAGTTTATTTTACCAAAAAACTGTAGTTAACCGATTTAACTAAAATTGTCAAGTGCAGTAGGCGTGCTACACTTATGAAACATGCATGTTGATACAAAGTCAAAGCTGTTGGCACTTCCTTGGACAATTTTGCAAAATAAAATAATTGTTTCGTTTATAAATAAGTTTGCATTTACAACATTATATATCCATTCTATTATAAAAACGACGTCAACAATCAGACATAAAACATATTGTGACTCGATGATTTATTATTTGTATCGACAGTCTAGGAACTAAGCACGCATTACGCAATCGAAGCACATCACAATGAATTAAATATCTTTTTAGAAAAGTACAACATGGTTAAGGGCTTTCGGCTAAATAGATAAAGAGGATGGACATAAAGAGATCCGCGAAACTCTTAAGTGCTCTATTTATATGAGGAACAAACAATCAAATATTGTATTGCTATAGTTTATTATGCAACATTCCGACGCCTGTCGTAAACGTTTGAGTAGACTTTTGATAATAAACGGCGGTCCAATAATGAGAAAGACTTTCATAAACTAATTTAAGAGATTCGTGTCTGGTCGGTATTCTTTTTTGAGTGTTTGTTATCGTTTAAGTTTATCACACAATATATTAGTCGAGCTGTGTGAAAAAGGATAAAATGCATGTGCGTCGAGTGTCGTTCGAGATAAACAAGTGAAGTCCGCACAGGCTATTTTGGGACGGAACTTTCCGCCTAAACTTGATTTTTAATAATAAGAAACTTTTCTTGAAACGAAATTTATTATCAAACCATATGTGTCGCTGATGTACATTGGCCTTTGATATTGAAAACAATTGTCAATACAATCAAAATTATTGCTAATGCCGCGTATGTGTTTCTGAACAATTCTTATTCGTATTACATCCACAGAAATCTAAATGAGTACGAAAGCAACGTTCAATCTTATCTTATACCCATTTCCGATAATGTAAACGCCCAAAAAAACAGATTTGAGAAAAAAATTTGTATGTCACTCAGTAGTTATTCACCCAAGAGGTAAGTTAAAAACTGGATCAGAGCCTAATATTTGTGTTGTACAGTGTGGGCAATCAACATCGGTATATGGTATTTTTTCAACTCATTTTAACTTTAAAACTCAGGCAGAACAAAACTAATAGGATACGATGCAGAAGTTTTAACAATATTGCCGTATGTACTTCGAAGATAAAAGCGTTTACGGAACGTCAACTTTTACAAGTTTAAGATCCAAAATGTGTCTATGAACGAATCCACTGTAAGAGTGAGGTTTCTCCATCGCGTTTATAATTTATTATATTTTATTCAACAAAGAAAGCAATTAGTTTTTGTTTCAGATTATAATGTAGCACTTTTTGAAGTCGAGACAAAACATTTTGTATTTAGCGTAATCCAGTGTTGTTTAAGCAAATGAGAACAATCCAGTAATTCATTAGGGTCTACTAGAAAGAATTGTTTCCAACTTGTAAATTGCTGTTGGTAAATTTTAACTCAGGCGAAAACCTGGGTAAGGAAGCAACCCAAACTATTACAATCTAACAAATGAGAGCCTTCTTAACATTGAATCCTACTTTTGTGAACGCAATGACCTTTGTTTACAACATGTTTAAGTTACCACTACAAAGGGTTTGTACAAATATAACATTGTATACTTACCGGCTGAAAGCATTTACATTTTATAAAAAAATATTTAATTTTGCGAATTAACACATCATAATTATAATCAATGTGTATGTATCGTGTTATCATAACATATTACATGTTATTACACAACATGAATAAATAAAAAACAGGAATTCACAAAATAATAATGAAAACGATTTATATATTTAACTTCTACATTTCCGTTTCAAATAACGATATGTAGAAATATAAAATGGAAAACTGACAATTTGTTAAATAAGCGCACGCATTTAATTATTTACACAATAAATATGACATAGATATATTACTTATTACTTATTATACGTTCATTCAAAATTGTGTTAATGTTTCTCGAAATAATTGATATTATGTCGCAATGTAGTACTTCGTTTTCTTAATATACGTACTTTCATGACGCAGAATTTAATTCACCCTTTTCAACCAAGAGTCTTACACTTCCTAGGATTTAATATAGCAATCACTTTGCCTTGCGGTGTTGTGCCATTAAAGTTACTCGTATTTGTTTGCCTAATGGTTATCTCTGATATGAATACATAATAACGAATTTCAAGGTAAGTACGTTCCTTTAATATATTTCAGGACCATCCTGTATAACAAACAGCCAAGTCAAACAGAGGCACATCCTTATACATATTAAAACGACATCCTGTAAAGAAATACCATCGCACAAATAAAATTATCAATCTAACATCAAACATCTTATGTTTTATTAAAATTCCACATACGGTGTAAGCAGGTGTCTAAGCTAGTGTTTATTGTCATTTATTGAATGTTATTACTCTTGTTTAATTTTATTTCATGTTACACGTTATATCTCGTCTGGTTAATTTAACATGCTAGATAGTTTAGTTTTACGTCCACAAAGTTCATTTATACAATGTTACCTGTCCTCGTTTATGTCATCTCATCAGATTGTAGATAGAAATACGAGATTTTTAAACCAATAAATGAATGTTAATACTGAACAAATGTGATGTGGTTTAGATTGAAATACATAATGCTATTTTTTTTCTTGGTTTTACAATTAACTGTCTTATTGTCGATTAGTGTATACTCGATGCTTTGTGACTGTCCAATGTGTGTGAGTTCCTTACTCCTGATTCATTAGTGAATAACACATAATTTAACAATCATAAATATTTACTTCAAAATTCTAACTTAACCAGTCATGCTGAGACCAGTAATAATCGGTTTTGTCACTAAACACGATTTGCAGTGTCTTATAATAAAATATTTTGTCACCTGGTTACCTGATATTGTTTCGTCCGCCATGTTTCTTTTCGTCAGAAAGATACGGAGCTTTTGTCACAAGTATAAAGTTTCGACGGTGAGCGGAATAGTTGTGTTAATCGCCCTACCACCGTGCTAAAGAGACATTAAACTTTGCTCCTTCTCTAACAACCACAGTTTGACGTCAATAGCGGAGAAGATTCATATGTTAATTAAGCTCTAGATTATTCCGGAAAACTTCAGGGGTTCTGTACGTTGATGTTTATATAATGATATTATGTAACAGATAATGCGTTCCAGTATAATGGCGAACTCTGTTACAAACTCCGAACTTCACTTCTGAATATTAATTGACGTTTCGATGCCCATGTTATACATGTCTGTATATATTGGAACATATGTTCGTCATATCTGTACTTTTTATATTTATGATTATAACTTAATAAAAATAAACAGGAAACTCATGCTTGTACAATCCAAGTTTGGCGTGAAGTTCAAATGCTTTGTATTGTTGGATCCTAAATATTTAGTGCAAATGTAGTTTTCTGCATTTCGATGCATAGTTAATAACACGCTCTGTGGTCCACGCAATCAGTTGATGAAAGAACTAGATTTATTCGTGTCATGATGTTGATGTGTGTGTGTGTGGGGGGGGGGGCTTAGTACTCAGCAGATTCAAGGCTAGAATATTAACTGTTTTTAGACAAACGCAATTGCGAGCTTTAAACAAATATTGCACGTGCGCAGATTATTGAATGTTGAGCCATCCTTAATTTTACACATAGTGGTAAGTTTTCTCTTTTCACAACATAATTATATACACGCTCGTGAATTACAAAGTGTCAACGCATACCTAATGCATGTTTGTACCCAAGCTGAAAAAGGTAAAGGCGAACGTTCAATCGATTTGATAGACATTTACGGAGCACATTGACATGAGTTTTCTTGCATTCATTCTGAATAATTACGGATGCAGCTCGATGAATTGCTACATACGCTATATCAAAATAAATAGTCTAACAACTGAGAACAATACAATGACCCGGTATAAGCTTACCAAATGACATTGGCAATTGCAAACAGTCTAAAGTTTACAGATATTAAATAACGTATCGTAAGTCACATTTAAATGCCTTAAAGGGATCTTTTCACGCTTTGGTAAATTGACAAAATTGAAAAAAATTGTTTCAGATTCGCAAATTTTCGTTTTAGTTATGATATTTGTGAGGAAACAGTAATACTGAACATTTACCATGGTCTAATATAGCCATTATATGCATCTTTTGACGATTTTAAAACCTAAAAATTATAAAGCGTTGCTACGCGAAACGATTGAATAATTTGGAGAGTTCTGTTTTTGTCGTTAAATTTTGTGAAACTACGAAGATTGCTTATATAACGTATAAAATACGTCAAGTATGAGTACTTGGCGGAATAGCTCAGTAGGCTAAAGCGTTTTTACTTCAGGACTATGGCAGGAATCCAGGGGTCACTGGTTCGAAACCTGCTCCGGGCAATGTTCTTTTCCTTTTTTTAATTTTATTCTTGATTTTTTACTGGAGCTTTTACGATCCAATGTTTACAATTATCAATATAAAGCATTTAATGAATAAGTTAAAAAAATGCCAAAATCTGTGAAAAGGCCCCTTTAACTGGTTTAATGCATTGATCTATGAACGTTATACCGAATCTTTGAACGTGCAGCTGCAATGGACACGTGAAAGTAATCAGAAGTTACAGAGACATACCGTAGACGCCATGGTGTTTTGTCCGAATAGATGCTCATTGGAGACACTGCAAATTATACCTAAACACATGTTTGCCTAGTAAGAGCGTCTTTTACAGTGCGAAAAAGATATTCCTGAATTGTTTTCTGTATTGATAATTTAGCTGCACTGGCTAGATTCGACAAATAAATCTAAAAGTGCCCGTTTAAACTTTCATTTCCAAGAAAACGTCCAATATCTATAGCTAGTTTGTAGCTAATAGTATAGAACCCAGAAAACTATCATACATAGAGATGCATTAGGACACTACAAATCAAAATCAAATTGTTCCATTTACAGCAATGACTTCACTCTATTTCAAAGTCCCGTTGTTTCATTTTGGTGATAATTTATCAATCTTTGTATCTTAATCAACACACTGTAAGCTAAACTATATACTGCAAGAACAAATTCCAACGGTACAATACACGAAAGGACACGTTTCACACACACACACACACACATATATATATATATATATATATATATATATATATATATATATATATATATATATATATATATATATATATATATATATATGTATGCGTCTGAAAAGTATTGGCCTTAATTGATTATAATTTATTTTAATATACGAAATAATATGTTTTAATCTAATATTTCAGCGTCCCCAACGCTCTCTACAATATACTTTAATACACTTCACGTCATACAACACATGTATGTATTGGTCCACGTCATGCAAAACAATGTTTTAAATATCGTATTAGGCCATGTAGCTTAAGAACAACCCTTGAAATAAAGTAATGCAAAATTGTTTGGTCTCATACGAAAAAATCGTATTTGCTGACATTTCTGCGCGGATAAACCGGCTTGGTTTGAGCTCTTCTTGTGGAAAACGCCCATTTTCGCCTTGCGCGGAGCTATTTTAATTTAACAATATATTTTATCTCTGGAGGAAACATACGGAAACATTTGATGACCAAATCATGTAGGTCATATTTACACATTGCCCTCATTTGCGACAGCAATAGAGTTTATAGACGAACTGTACAATCACTGTCTTCTTATGTATCCGAATATATTAATATTGCATGTCTTGAAACGGAGAATACCCGATTTACTGGGATACTCATTTATATACAATCTGGAGTATTTTGTTTTGTTACATTTTTTTTCAATAAAAGTCATTGTATAATAAAGTTTTGACGAATTTTGTGTCAAAAGGCAATACTCTACCGAATTTAAAACTTATTTTGTGCACTTAATCAAGCATATCTACTGAAAAACAGTAGGCGGAACGGAAGAAGACTTGAGTTATAGCTTGACAAATCTTAAAAGATGTGATTTAAAGCAATGCTTCAGAAACTACTTTTATTATGACGATGACATCAAACTTGTTTTTATCGTTTATACGATGAAGCCCGAGTAGCCGATATGCAAATAACTTTTACTCGAGTCAAGGAAAACAGTAAAATATATTACTATATGTTAATCAAGCTTATATCAGTTGACAAGGAATCCCGTTTTATTTGTCGGGTGCGCGGTTCAGTAGAATATCTGGAAGATGTATGTAAAAATAGTCATATTCATTATAACGCTGTTGAATTAAAGGAATGTTAATAAGGCGTCAAACATCGGTTAAAGTGAAACATGCGCAACACAAATATTTTATTCCAACATTTTGAGTCTGAATATCGAAAACAGATGTTTAAACATAGTTTATGTTTAATTCGAATGCCCGGAACTATAGACAACATACCAGCAGTAACTTCTTAATTAAGGATTTTAATAAATGATTGTTATCAGTCACACATCTAACATGAATATATAGCCTAGCACTATTACGTTACTACGCGATCATTCAATATAAGCTCCACTTTCTGTATTATTTATACAGCCCAAAATATAAATTTATCAAATGAGGTTTAAACATCTCTTTTCTAACATCAACATGACCAATTCTTTTTGTTTATTTTTGTTATTCTTCTCTTCTCAGTATTCCTCCTTCCTTCTTTCACTTCTTGCGGGCCGGGCGCACGATAGCTTTTTCCTCATCCAATTATTTCTTGCAATCAGCATTATATGATGTACACTGATATAGGAGTGTACAGGATGAGGATAGGTTTGTTCCACTCACGTACTATGAAAAGTAAAGGACTTCAACAAATGAATATGTTCGAGTTAGTTTGCTGGCTGGCAATCCTTCTTCTTAGAAGAGGCGATGTCCATCCCAATCCTGGACCCGACAGCTCCCTTGATATGTCATCCTCTTCTTCGGGTACATCTTTCTCATCTTCAATAAATGATGCATTTGCCCATAATCGGAAAATTGTTCATTACAACGTTCAGAGCTTCCTCGCCAAGAAAGATATTCTGAATGCAGATCTCAACAATTTTGATATTATAGTGTTTACTGAAACTTGGCTCAGCTCAACAGTTGACACTGACGACCTACATTTCCCTTCTCATCATAAGCCGTTCAGACGGGATAGAAGAAACGATCCCCATGGAGGTATTCTAGTATACGTAAAATCCGATCTCTTTGCCATTGAGCGACCTGACCTACAAAATGATGATCTAGAATGTCTATGGGTCGAACTTCGTATATAGGGAAGGCGTCTTTTATCTGGCTCTTTCTACAGACCACCAAACTCTTCTGCTTATCTACTTGAATGCATAAACGATTCGATCTCACTAGCCGTTGACACCGGTATTGAGAACATTGTTATCACAGGTGATTTTAATCTTTACATGAATAAACAACAGTGCAGGATCAAAATGGACTCCCTTCTTTTGCAGTATAATCTCACACAGATTATTAAAGAACCTACTCATTTTACTGAAACCTCGAATTCCATTCTTGATCTTTTTATAGTAACACCTTCCTTGAAAGTGCTAAAAAGCGGCGTTGGAGAACCCTTTCTTAACCAGCAACTTCGATTTCATTGCCCAGTCTACTGCGTCATAAACTTCAATAGAATAGCTGGATCTAATTTTAAACGTAAAATATTGCGATATAAAGATGGGGACTACACTAATCTAAGACAACTTGTGCAGAAGTTCTATTGAAACAGTTGTTTTGGTAATAATATTGACATATATACTCCAAATTTCACACGTCAACTTATCAGTCTCTGCGAAGCAACAATCCCGAACAAAATATGTACAATAAGAACAGCCGATCCTCCATGACTAATACTAATATTCGTAAGGAAATCCGACGCCGCAAACGAGCATACACAAAAGCCAAGGCTACCAATTTAGACCGACACTGGCACATATTTCGCCAACAACGTAATATTGTTAATAATCTTGTAAGATCAGCGAAAAAATTGCACTTTGAAAATCTCGCTAAACTTATACGTGAAAATCAACACTCATAATCCGACTTCTGGAAATTAATAAAAAAAATCACAAATAAAAACACCACACAAATTCATAATGGTACCATATATGAGTCACCCCTTGATAAACCAAATATTCTTAATTCATTCTTCCAATCTCAATCTACTTTAACTACACCAAGTACGCATATGCACAACCTACATTCCCAAGAGCCAGATTGCCCCGTCTTTGAAGATCTCATTATTTCCCGTCAAGATGTCTTGGATTCCATAATGAAAACGGGAAAGGCATCAGGTCCAGACAAAATAAATCGTCAAGTTCTAAAGCAAATTGCATCTGAGATTTCAGGTCCACTACAAAATCTTTTCAATTTTTCTATTAGTAATGGTAGGGTCCCACGGAGCTGGAAAGAAGCAATTGTTTGTGCACTTCACAAAAAGTCTGATCCTCAGGATGTTGAAAATTACAGACCGATCTCCCATTTAAGTGTTTTAAGTAAATGTCTCGAGAGAATTCTCCACAAATATATTTTTAACCATTTAAGGGCTATTGAATCTCAATCAGGATTCATTCCATAAGATTCCACTGTGAACCAATTAGTCTCTGTGTATCACTCCTTGTGTAAAGCCCTTGGCAAAGGTAAAGAGGTTCGAGCCGTTTTTTGCGACATTTCTAAGGCCTTCGACAGAGTATGGCATGAAGGTCTTATCCACAAGCTCCGGCTTAGTGGTATCTCGGGCAATCTTCTATCTTGGTTAAAAGACTACCTACACGAGAGGACCCAGTGTGTTGTAATCTCTGGCTGCCGATCTGACCCATTACCCATAAACGCTGGTGTCCCTCAAGGGTCTATATTAGGGCCCATCCTCTTTCTCATTTATATAAATGACATAGTACGAGATATACACTGTCCAATTCGCCTATTTGCAGACGACACCACGCTATATATCATCGTCGACAACCCTGTCGATGCGGCTAATCATCTTAACACTGATCTTGCAAAAATTTATTCCTGGGCTGATAAGTGGTTGGTAACCTTCAATCCGTCCAAAACCGAATCCTTAGTTATATCTAGAAAAATCAACCGCCAAATTCATCCCCCTCTCTTTTTCAACGACTGCCAAATCACTGATGTTTCGTCTCACAAGCATCTAGGCTTAACTTTTTCTGATATATGTTCCTGGCATGACCATATTGAATCAGTCAAGAAGAAAGCATGGCAAAGACTCAATGTAATGCGAACGTTCAAGTTTACGCTCGATGGAAAGTCCCTTCTATCGATTTACACAACATTTATTAGACCAATTCTTGAATACGCTGATATATTCTGGGATAACATTAATACACAAGATGAAATAGAACTTAAGAAGATTCAACAGGAAGCAGCAAGGATAATCAGCGGGGGAACCCGTTTGGCATCCTTGCAAAACCTATACAATGAAACTGCTCTCGAACCTTTAAAAAAAAGGAGAACAAAACATAAACTGACCCAATTCTATAAAATGTATAATTCACTAGCACCCCCATACTTGTGCACACTTATCCCCTCTAGCGTGGGAGAAAGATCTGCTTATCCACTTCGTAACTCTAACAACATTCGCAGTATCCAATGCAAATCACAACTTTTTACACGATCTTTCCTACCATCAACTATAAACTTATGGAACAATTTACCGGAATCGGTGAGAACGGCTCATTCTCTCTCTGCTTTCAAAGCAAATCTTAGCAAAGATAAGAAAATAATTACCCAGCAATTCTACGATGGGGAGCGGACATCTAATATTCTACATGCGCGTTTACGAATGCATTGTAGCAGTTTAAATGAACATTTGTACTCAAAAAACATTGTACAAAGTCCATATTGTCAATGCGGTGCGAATAGAGACACATATCACTTTTTCTTTAATTGTCCCATTTATACAGAAAAAAGAGTTATTCTTTTTAACAATCTCTCTAGATTCTTACCCATAACATTGCAACTTCTTCTTTTCGGCGTTAAAGACGGCTTATATGAAGTAAATTCATTAATATTCAAACATGTTCAGTCTTTCATCCGAGATAGTCATAGATTCTAACCCATTTCTATCTCAGGAACAAACCATATTCTGCTAACGATGCCCCGTTCCCGCAACTTCTTCCTTTCTTACCGCAACTTCTCTTATTCTGAAACTCTTCCACTGCTTTCCCTTTCCTTCTCCACTTATTAGCTCTTATGCTATCTACATTACTCTGTTATACTTTTTATATTGTAAGTTATATTAGTTTTACATTTGTAACCAGTATGCACTTATCTATCACTGTAATATATTGTTCGTAATGTTGACATGTCTTTAAATAGTTGTTATACGTTTGGTTGTTTACACCATTACAGCAGCGCTTCTAACTGACAGAAGAGAGACATAGTATAAGCCTCGAGCTTCCTTCTCAATTCTGTCAAATTGTATTTTACAGCCATTATGTAAAGCAATACTGCAATTCTACCTGCCTAGCATATTGCTCAAATAAAATATGTATGTTTGTATTGTATTGCTTATATGTACTTTCAGTGAACTAAATAAATAGTGTTTAAACCAAATATATAGCCCACCGTGACGGTATTCTCGTCAAACAAATGCGACTCACTTACATGACTATACGCAATTGTAGGTGAAATGAAAACGAGCGAGTTAGTTGAAGAACCAAACTTGTGACTATGAACTCATCAATACAGAATCTGAACTTATATTTTTTCAACAAAGAGCATGTCTTGTGTTCATGATGCAATTTTCAACTGTACAGCAGACATGTATTTGCAATCGATTAATTGTTTTAATTATGATACTACTTTTTCGGAACTCAGAATATAACGTTTGAATCATCTTTTTTAACGCAAGTAATAAGGTCGTATATACTCGCTTTTAAAACGAAAAGTTAAGTATATATTTAATTTCAATTAAGTTGAACAAGTACGAATTGAATGTACATATTGACTCTTCTATATGAAATTTAGATTAAACAAGTACATATTAAATGTTCATATTTACTCTGATTAACCTATGATTTGCATGCCTAAGTTCTCTTGTTGCTTAGAATGAAAGTCAGCGAAAACACGGATGGGACGATGTGTTAGAAGACGGATAAGGTTACAGTCAGAGTCAGTATAGTTGTTGTCGTGTAGCAGCTAAGCCTTGAAAATGCCCTTTTAGCGAGAGCATGTGTTGGTAAAAATATTGACGAACTTTAATTCGTCTACTACAATTTTTTTAATAACAATATGTACTATATCGTCATCCGGCGGAATTTTCTGTAATGTTGCATGTATTTAGAATGTAATAAGTAATGATTGCCATTGTGCCGTAGCATTTATGACTGACTGTGGTATTCTACGTTTTTGTGTTTTGCACGACATATATATTTGTTGTCAGTCGAAAATTGTGGCTGAATAATATAATTGGGACGCTCTAATCAGAGCTCCAGATAATTTTTACAGCCGAGGGGTATTTCACTCATGAAATTTTTAATTGAGGAGTAAAAATCAAAATCCGATAATATTTAGGAGTATTTATGTTAAAAAAATCAGAATTAATAAAAAATTGTACATGTAGTGTTTACTCGCTATAACAACTTAACAAGCAGTCTTGTACACAAATTAACACAATAAATCACTTATTTAACAGTTTTTCAGTTTTTTTTTGCCCTTGGCTTATAAGCAGCCATTAATCTTTTTTCCGCCTTGATTTGGCAAGCCACTGTTTAGCACACTCTGTACAGCCACGATCAAAATCTTCTAAGCTTGGCCCACAAAGGCCAACCCGCACAAGGGGCTTCCATGGCAATATCACCAAGCGATGATCTGAAATATAAAAGATATAAGATGCGTGTTTAGGTTTTGACAAAATGCTTGTTTCCTGTAAAAATAAATTTATGAAAACTACTCAGTGGTGTTCCTCCCTTTATTTTCTGTTAAACTTGTTTTAGTGAAAACATAATGTTTAGTTCATTCTTGCTGCATATATGTAAATATGTTATGTCTTATATTTGTTTTGTGTTTCATTGAATTGCACTATTTCTGCTTCATATTAATAGGTAAAGTTTTACTGGTTATATTTCTATTTTAACATTACCATATTACTTACCTGAATTTGCTTTTGATCCGGTTCTGTGTACTGAATGACCTCGCACAACACTCCACTGATGTGACTTGCATGCATAGTGCTATAACAGCAAGTTTGGCCATATTTGGACATGTTTCGTGATGCTTTGTTACAAGCCTCATACACAAATCTTGGATTGAGAGAATTTTGTATGTCCCTTTTATCATGCCGTAGACCCATGGCCATTCCTGATTCAGTTCTTCTCCATTTAGGAATTTGTCAACAGTTTGTTCAGTTTGTGTTGTACCAACAGTTAGGTCACCTTCAGTATGTTTAACAACTTTGTCAAAACCATAGTGCTCTACTAACAATTTTAATGCTTCCTTAGATTCCTGGACTGATGTCACATTTACAACACATGGCTCAAGCACTTGACTTAAACTCAGCATAATCTTGCTATCAACCTTTGGTATCCTTTTCTTGATATTTTTTGCCATATTACTCAAATAGTTCTGCCTCACAGTGTCAAACTGAGAAAGTACTTCTTCACTGTGATTTTTTAGCTCTTCACCTTTGAAGAAGGCTTTACCGTCACTTACTTTGATAAAAGCTTTTATTTCAGACAAACCACGTCCATCTGTGGTTTTCATAAATTCCAGCTGACTTACTGTGTGGTCAATCATTGCTGGCACATCACTGAAGATCAGATTTTCCTTTTGCAAATTACATCAAAATACCCCTAACACTGTATGCGTATCCATCATAAGTCCAAGAAGCAAAGCTGTTTTGTATGAACTAAAATATTTGTATAACCCTTTAGGTTTTGGTTGATTTTCACTAGCATAGTTTGACAGGGTAGCCAAAATAGATCCATAACATTCATAAACGGCATCAACAGCCAGCTTAAGTCCAAGCCAGCGCACAGAATATGGCTGTTTTACGGAAAACTCAGGTTCATCCAGTAACTTCTGCATTTGTTTCAAGGCAAATGTGCAATTTCCTGAAGCTGAGATGAAGTTGTACAGCTGGGAAAAGTTTTCACTGAACTTTTTAATTGTTTCTTCACTTTTTATAGAGTCAGTCACTGCCAGATTAAGTCTATGGGCAACACAATGAGTTTGTACACAGAAAGGGGCCGCTTTGCTTCGAAACTGCACACCGACACCAGACCTTTTTCCTATCATTACAACTTGCCCCGTCTGTAGCAAGAGAAACACATTTACTAACATCAATGTTACATTTCTCTAAATAATCAATTACGGCTGCTGTAATAGTGTGAGCAGAACCATCCTCTAATTCAATATTTGCTAGGAAGGAAGTCTGGGCTGTACCTGCATGAACATAACGAACACAAAGTGATAACCTTTTGGACACTGTGATGTCAGTACTTTCATCAATTATCACAGCAAAAAAGTTTGACTTACTCAATTTATCTACTGTTTCTTTCTTAACATATGAAGCAATAATGTTTTGCAGTTCTGTAATGTTGGTCTAGCTAAGGTTACGATACGGCATGTCAACCTTATTGATTCTCTGAAGATCTAGGAGAGCATTTACTTTGTCTAAAGGCAGTTCCTTTGTTATGGCCATATAAACAGTTAGCACAAGAAATATATCCGTGTCTGATACATTAATGTCAGATACTTCATCATCAGCTAACAGCGTGGAACTTTCTGCTAACACATTTTGTTTCACAGACAATTTAAAGGCTTCAATGTGGGGGCACTTTTACTGTGTCGCTCAATAGTTGACTTTTGAACATTTGTTGTACCATCAGTTCCCCAAACAGAATTCATTTTTCGCATAAAGTACATTTTAGTCTTACACATGCATCGCCGTCCGTTTCAATTTTGAGCCACGGGAAACTTACTTTCCAGCTAGAAATAGTCTTGTCTGTAACCTTATTTCTGTCATGTTTCTTTATCTGCACCGACTTTATAACCTCAGCTTATAAACTGTCAATAATAGTGCGTACAATTTTGTCCGGTGTAACCACTGACGATGTCGACTTAAAAAAATCGACAACTTTTAACTGGGTCGCCATTACTTTTTGTTTTATTTACCATTAAACACAGACACATGCAGACGCTGCGGCAAATGTCACAAAAAGAAAAGCGCTTTCGGGACAGAGAATGCCGGTCAGGACGGCACAGATCGTGACGGTCATATGAAAAACAAGCAAGCAGCAAGTTTTCGCATTACATTATGATTCAAGTGGATTCATCGGCAAGCCTCGCGCTACCACGGTTCTATTCAATGCTCACATAATACTCTATATATATCTAACAGGTTAAACATGTGCTTAGTCACGTTATCTGAATGGTAACGGGTTTTATCGAATATGATGTTAAATGTTTTCACAGTAAGCGTATATCGATTCTTAACAATGCAGCGGGGAGCCCGTTGTGTTAACAACGGCTTTTATCGCGGGCCTAAATCATTGTGTCACACCGGTCTTTACTTTACTGACCTGTGTGAATGCGCGCTAAGCATTGTGGGAAACGGACTTTTTCCATCATGGCGTTGGTAAACATAATAAACACGGAAGTGAAAAATGGTAATTAATTATTATCAAAAACAGGCCCAATCAAACCGGGCCAGCTGTAATATATAGTTGGATGCAGTTTGTGCTTCAAAAGGAGCCACTTTTCATGTCAGTCTATTGTTTGTAAGAATCACTAAACACGTAACTTAGACTAACTAAACATGTTGCAAGACTGTATCTTCGAAATAGTAAATAAATCTAAATCATAAATATTTATAATTAAATACCTGCTGAAATTTGAGAACGTAAACGATTTAAAACAAACGCTGTGAACATTACAAGGAATCTTACATGTAGGCCTTATGTGTGAGAGGATTAGTCAGGGTTAAAATAAAATGGAGTTCGAAGGATCTAACATTTTGAGGAAGACGTCATGGTATCTTGGACATTTGGCACTTTCATATATTTATTTAGTAGATACTGAAAATGCTGAATGTGCTAATTGCAACATCAAAGACAAGCAGGTGAGATTTTTACAGCTTTATTTTTCTTGACATAATATTGTATGTTTGCCATTTAATTTATATGCCAGTGTTATTTCTTTCACCATTTTGGGAATGGTTTCCGGTCATTTCCTCCCCAAGACATTACCTCCCCAAGACGTTTCCCACAAAGACGTTAAGATGTTTCCTCCCCAGACGTTTCCCCCCCAGACGTTTCCCCCCATTTTAGTTTTAGTGCAGATGTTTACCCCCCCCCCCCCCTAAAAAATATTTTTTTTTATAATTGTTCGGTTGAAGTATAATCTTTGTTTATTTTAAAAATTATTATTTTGTTTATGAAGCCTTTAATTAACTTTTAATATCTATGAAGCAGCTTGTATGGTTTTTTGGTTTTAGAATTGTTTTTTGGAGGGTTTAACTGTTTAATGATTGCATGTAAATCATTAGTTAGTGCATGTTGGTGTACTAGTGGAATACATGGAATATCCTCAAAGTCTTACTGAGTATCTTATACATGGTGCTCAACACAAATGCAACCAAGAATAATGTGTAATCAAGACCCGTTTTGAATACACAATTAACACCTTATTTCAGTTTGAGTGAACCTGGGCAGGGTTGTGCAAATGTAGTGTTTGTTGTTTTTTATCCAATTTAATATGGTCAATTGGTGAATTGAGAAATGGCAAAATCAAATTTAAATTAATTTCGAAACAGTTAAATATGATAAATAAATATTAACTTAGTAACTTTCAACATTTTTTTCATGCATTCATATGTTTATTATCAAATTATTAGACGTCACTGATATTTTATTTTTTACTAATTCCTCAAATAGACTAATTAAAACAGAATTGAACTTTCCTTGCACATTATTTCATTATTAATAATATAATTTTTTAGCAAATGTAATAAAAACTTATTGATATAAGAAACACAAAACACAATTACCCGTTTTTATTAAATGATTTTTTGGAATTTAAGGAAAAATTAATAACTTTATGAATTAAAAAAGGGCAAATTCAAAGCAATTTATTAATAATAATTAAAACAGTGATAAACTATATAAAAATGTTTTTTAATGATAATGTGCTAATCTCATCTTATGAATGACTTTCCCCCTTCAAAGATGTCACCTAATCTCATCAATGCTGATTAATGGGCCTGTTGCACCATAAGTACCCCTTTATACAATAGCTGTTATCTTGTTATATACACTTGCTAATCCAATTAACGCTTGTATATTGCACCATAAGTGCCTGATATATTGTTCAATGGTAGGTGTGTGTTGTTACTTAATATTAGTGAAAACATAACTTTCCTATTATTTGCCTGGTTTTGAAAATATTTTCATCGTTGAGTTTGCTTTAATTTTTAAAGAATATTTTTGAGAGGTAACACCTGAGTTCTACAAATCAATGTAAAATGTTCATACTAGCTGTATTGGAACATTATAATTTAAATGTTACATAACAATTTTATTTACTTGTCTCAAAATAAATATCCCAATATGATATTTATTTAGTCAAAATAATTTGTGTTTCAGTTAAAACTTGGATATAGTTATTATTCTTCATTAAAAATCACAACTATTCCACTTTAAATGACCATCAAAGAACATCAAAGCTGTGTTTTTACTCAATTTTTCGAGGATCTCAATAAATGAAAGAAAAAAATCAGGTACTTATAGAAGCAATTCTAATAAGATCTATTTAATTGGTAAAATTTGTTTGAGGCTTCCCTAAAAACAACAATAATAAATCATTTCACTGATCTATTGATATATCTATTTGATAGGCAGAATGACAAACAGAACTAGTGTGGTTTCTAGGGTCATAAATCTGGCCCCTAAGCCTTAATTGGTAATAATATGCATGCAGTGTTATGTCTCTGAAAGTGACAATGAAGCAAATCTGCCCTAAGGCTATTTCATTTCACTCACACAAAAGGAGATAACTTGCTATTAATTTAATGGTTACTTCTAACTTGTCTCCTTTCTGTATTAAGAGGGTTTTCATATTTTAAAGTTCAATTGGTCTTCAAATGAATAAGCAATCAAAGTTCTTGATTTTGCCAACAAATAATGTTTACCAATTGTGGGTCTACTCTACTTTCTTTTAATAATTATTTCTAATTATGTTTTTTTTGTATCAATGGAAAATAAAATATTTTTTCACTATTTTGTTTAAACAGTACTTAAAGAAATCCAGGCAAGAATACATGACAAGTAAGGGTTGTGTCAAGAAGGTGCCATTTAAGGCCCTATTATCAGTTTTGGATGCCCTAACCTGTATAGGTGAGAATACTGGGGACAGTGTGGCATGAGGAACAACTAATACACAGTAATTGACAGGTTCGTGTTGAATCAAGCACATAATTTTCTGAGCATTCATGATTCATTAGAATTGAAAAAAATCAATCAACCAGAAAAATCCAGTTGACCAACTTTGACTTATTTGCATTAACAGGTATAAAATAGTGGGTATTAATAGCTTAAGACATTATTGGCAATATGTCTGCTTAATTTATATTATCAATATTGTTAATTAAGCATGGAATATTAATCAAAATTGGGGGTAAAGGTCAATCGAAGTATTGACCAGTAATGACAAATTTGGGAGTATTGACCGGGGCGGTTTTAACCGGTAAAAACCGCCGGTTAATTCTGGGGTTGGTCGATTGGTGCCAACCCTGGGTGTACTAAAGGAATATTAGAGGAATACAGGGGATATTCTCAAAATCTTACACATGTTGTTTTTAATATAATTAAATAGGATCAATTGATGAATTAATTCAGTTTGTGTAAACTTGGGCTGGGTTGTGGAACTAAAGTTATTTGTTGTTATACAATTAAATAGGGTACTATGTAACTGTCAAAAAAACATATGCATTCACACGCATATAATCCAATTATTGGATGTCACTGAGTTTCAGTTTTACTAGTAGCTAATTGAGACTAATTAAAACAGAATTGGACTTTCCTTGCAAAGTATTTCATTATTAATAATGTAATACTATAATTAGCTAATGTAATCAAAACATATTGATATTTTAATCATTTAACTCAATGATATTAATAATATTTAAATTTTCCCCAAAAAACTAGGGCAGGAAGATAGGAAGGATTTTTTTTGGAAAATCAACATTGTTGTCAGTGTTAAATATTTGTAAAGCTTCTTCTGAGTTTGAACTTCAGTTTTACATTTTATGACCTGCAACATATTCTATGCTACTTTATTTCACTATTGTAAGTCATTAAAGTGTTATTTATTTTTCAACTATATAATGTGCTAATCTCATATAATGAATTACTACCCCATTTAAAAATGACACCTAATCTAAATTCATTAATACAATAGTTATAATTGTTTTATTGTAACATACTATTCCACTAAAAATGACCATCATAGAACATCAATGCTGTGCTTTTACTAAATTTTTCAATGATTTCAATTATTTTAAGAAAGAAATCTATCAGGCACTTATAAAAAAATATATAATAAGGGTGTCAAAATTTAACAAACTGTACAAGTCAATTTGAACTTCTCTTGCAATGCAAATGGAGCCACTTGAAATATCAAATTGTTCCCATACTAGTCGGCAATATAGCTATGACATTGTGTCTTTTCAAAACATGCACCAGACACACCTTCTGAAACTTTTTAAGCGGTTTTGAAAACGCTATTTCATTGCAAACTTTCGTCAATAAAGGATACATGTTGTTATACAACCGAAAGTGAAAGTGCTGTTAAAGAGCGAAATTGTTGAAAACTAACGAAAATTATAATTGATACTAACATAAGACCGTAAGACTGAACAAAGTAATACTTAACTTTTAAATCACAACATGAATGTTTACTTAAAAAGCAAATTCTTCATTCATCCGCGGACTTCTTTGTGTCGTAGGCATAAATGCCTCCAAATGGAGGTGCGTGATGCGTCTAAGTATAGAGGTGACAATAACGTAGTGACGTCACCATCTATGTATAGAATGGGCCTAAATGGAATGATACCGTTCTGACTGAGGAGTAAATAAGGTCGGGAACCACATTCTATACAAACATGGTGATGTCATTACGTTTTTACCGGTGTGTGTGTGGACACAATGACGGGAACCAGTCATGTTTACATGAATTTATATGCATGTATTAACGGCTAATACGCATTGAAATTGCACACGATGCGTAATCCGAATTTAGCCAGGAGTATTTTTACTCATCATCATTTTAAGTCATGCGTATTTTCTTTTTTTTCCATGCGTATTTTACGCAAATACGCATCTTATCTGGACCTCTGGCTCTAATTGCTATTATATTTCAAGTTCGCTGTGTTGTTTTGCATTTAGTTACATGATGTTTTAATACTACATTCGTTTAACCTACGAACACTTAATTAACTATTTGAATTTAAGCCCACACCTGGTACGTTATAGCGAAGCCAGAGTATAACAATGGGATTATGCTGATAACACCATTTAAATGTTACAAAATCATTAATATTGTTCTGTTGCTGCTTATAGATCATTTTTGGCAAAGATGAAATGTTTTATGATAATTTGATATTTGTTGGTGTTTATGCACCATACGTCAATGGAGTGGTTTGTAGTGGCTTAAGTGCAAACCTTTATGTGTCAATGTTTAAATAAAGGACCAAATAATTGTATATAATGATAATGCAGTACTGCTCCAGCAGCTGAAGTTTCACTTCTTTATATTCAAGACCTGTATTTTATTTCTAAACGTATACTCGACATAAAACCTAACACTAATACACGCTTATATATATGAAAACATGCAAATGGTTAACTTCTATATGGCAAGACTGATGACGTGCATGCACTTCGATAATTTGTAACTTAACATATGATAACCTAAAATAATGTTACAAACAGATACTTCAGCTGAATGCCGTAGGCTCTGTTTGCTTCGGTACAACATAAACTGTACTGTATTTGGAAGGCAAACGGTCAATTTTCTTAAATTAACACACGTGGATATTACACGAGTGTTTATCTTTAATTTTGATCTATAATTATAAATTATCAAAGTGAAAAAGTACGACGTTAAACATATTTGTAAAATGTAGATTTTAGGTATATTTGCTGATTTAAGTCAAGAAATAATGTCATGCTACGAGTTATTATAGAAACAATATGGCTAAGTCTCTCTTGAAAATATACTGTTTTTTATGACTTGAAATAACTTAATTGTTGATCATTTAAGAAAAGCATCCGTTTTCTTTGAATGGTATGCCTAAATGGAGTAAATGAGCATCCATACTCGCAAATAGCCGTCACGGCATACATGTATGTATTTGTATGCATTATGCCGTCGTTCAAATAAGCCCATACATTAATATGGTATGAAAAAGCCCGTCTGTATTCGATGTTGTAGCCAAATAGTTTTTTATTAGAGTTAAACGATTAATGGGAAATACATTTTAACAAATGTTCTATATGCATTATAGTTTGTGAACAAAAAGAACTGACAATGGTAAACCGATCAATGTATTCAAAACCCGTATATACTTGATATATTTCCTTAAACTCATATTTTCTGTGTCAAACCCTTTTTGGGTTTCTCTTAAAAGCGTTTCTTTAATAGTAAACATCGTATTATGTATTGTAAACTGCAAATGGCGCTAGAAAGCATGCGTATCAAATATAATATAATCTTAAATACATAATGGTATGTGTTCTTATTATCAACATTAAATGCTCAATAACGAAAAGCCTAATTGGTTGTGAAGCAAAACGTTGTAAGTATCATATTTTTGAACGCAATTATGAGCCCGCATAAAAGGCACCATCCGCGCATGGAGTGTACTGGTCCCGCATAATCCGCGATGCCATTAAACACCACTTGATGATGTTTGATTCAAATAGTACTATGGGCGTATTGAAATACGTAATTAGAGCTGTAACGATTCGGTTCGATGCATCGAAAAACCGGTTCAACGCCGCCGATTCGATTTCGATACCAATACGACCAATATTTTGATTCGATTCACTGCAATCCCGATTGATCCGCATTTTAATCCTTACTTTCCGAATCTGTCGTCTTAATTTTCTTGTCATTTGTAATACGTCTTGTGATTGGTCAATAGCCAATATGGCCTCCAATGAATGGATGAATAACATGCTGGGCATTACATCAGCCTGTAAAATGGCTTCTTCAACCACGCTGAAAGACGCACCGTCAAAATTAAAATCAAAAGTATGGGAACATTTCGGGTTTCGCGAAGGTCCTGATGCAAAGGCAACTTCCTCAATACATCTGGTTTGTTTACTACACTGTGTGCATTCTATTAAGAATTAAACTGGAAGTTGTTTATATTCTTCCATGGTGTTTTTTTTTTCCTGTTAAACAAGTGTGATACATTGTGCATTTGATAATATTTAAGAATAACTCAACAGGATGTTTTGTTCAATAAATGTGTTACTTATATAACAATTTTGCGTTTTTAATTTTTATTTAAAAATTAAACACTTTAAATTTACAACATGATAAGTTAATAACAAATACCAAACATATTAATTCATGCACTGGACAAACCAAACATAAAATAGTTTGCAAAATAAGCAGCAAGTAGTTTAATTTGAATCGAATCGAAAATAATCGATTCGGACGATTTGGTATCGAAATCGAATCGAATCGAATGATGGATGAATAGTTACAGCTCTATACGTCATATTTTTGTCTTCTATATTAAGATGTGAACTATGTTTTAGAGTTTAATCTGCATGAAAAATATGAATGTGATTATTAGTACAATAAATATGACAACAACGACACGTTGAACTTGAATGCCCACCAATACCAATCATCAACAAGTTACAAACGAGAGAAGAATGCAATGAGAGAACAAAGTTGCATAATAAAAAAATACTTCGTACACATATATATTCCGGCCTTCTTCTGTCCCATTATAACAATACTGAGACATAGTTTGTGTTATTTATTTAACAGGAATGTTCTGAACGGTGAACAACAAACTTGCTCTCGGGAATTCAGTAATTACGGATTTGTATCTGGAATTTCTATGAACCACGCACATTAAATAAATACAAAGCACCCCGTATCAGTATGCAAGTCACTTAAGTGCGACCTAGAGATATATACGCATACCTCAGGTGCAACGCAACATAACTTATTTGTTGAAGAACCATATTGCGCCCATGATCGAATCTGCTCAGAATCTTAATATACCGATTGGGTTTTCCAACCGAGCACTTGTTGCTGTTGAGCCGAAATACTTTGCAGTGGCATAAATAAGTATCTTTTTTTTTCCTGAACGTCTAAGACGCATACAGTTCTAATTATTTTGAACAACAGTAATACATTGTATACATTAACTTCAAATAGAAACTTTGAGTCGATTCAATATTTAAATTAATTTCAACTAATATATGTTAAATGCACAAATTAACTCGTATTTAAATATAATTGAATTTGCCTCATACCACTTTTGAAGTAAGGTTCGAAAGTGGACGTATTCGTCAATCCTTCTCCAGTGACCACATGTTGACCTAAATATCATATAAAAACAGTAATAGAACAAAACTTATAGTCACTCTGCATAATAGTTATTAAGTTCTCAATAAAACATGACAGCGATGGAGATATGGTATTAATTTGGTAGTTATTACAATTGATACAATGTCACAGATGACTAATTGTACTGTCCGGTTGTAATTGCGATCGAGACGGTACAGTCCGTTTGGTGACAAATTAAGGGATAATATCAATTGCGTTGAACCTATAGCACTATTAGCTATCTTACACGAAATATTCGCTGGAATGCGCTTTTCTCTAGGCGTTGTTCTCGATGTTGTTTTGAGTTTGAGTCTAGCAATAAACAAATAATATAGAAATTACTGAGATCAATTAAAGTTTCAAAATACTGTCTTTGTGTACGTCCGTGCATGAAATATACTTGAATAAAACACTGTTACCCATTTCAGATGTATTAACGAAAAAGCGACGAATGTTTAACGAAGAGTTTCTCTTCGTTGTGAAATGTTTTATCATAAAATAGTTCTAAACTTCTTATACAGTAATCATTCAAAAGCCTGTATTGATACTTACTTAATTAAATGACTATATCACTTAAATTATTGAATGTTTGTTTCTTACTTTTTAAAGTTTTTTTTAGTTCAAAAACAGTGATGTTTATTGTTAGCAACTGTTGCTAAAACAGAAAGAACCTCTTTATATACCCTTCGGGTGCTGAAGATTTGGCTGCCGCCAACCAATACCGTGCAGCATCCTGCAGCAAATATTATGCGGCATCATATAAACAATAATGCAATGTGCATTACGCTAGCGTCTCAAATTGTTCCAAGGGAATCATATATGAATGAACAATATTTAATTTATCATACAAAATCGTCTCAAAATCGAAAATAAGTGTGATCATTAGAAGTTTAACACATATTTGAAATCAAATGCATGTAATAACATTACACCGTATTCCTACATATGACGTCATCTATGTACATGTCTGCATATATTTTGACAGTGCAGTGATTTTATATGTTATTAAAATCGGAATCATTATACAACAACAACATATAACCCGAGGAAAATGCAAAGATTTAAATATATTAGAACTGATTTAACACTATCTTCTTAAATACATTGCATTTTGGAGAAACCATTAAAGCAACAGTTATTGTGTGCACTAATATTCGGACGGATTTAGATTCGGACAGCATTTACAAATTATGTGTGACATGTACTTTATAGTAAACATTTTAATTAATGTTTTCTCTCATTGTCTGTACGTTTAAATATCAAACAATAAAGAGGAAATATTTGTGTTTACAAATCATACTTGTCCTTATAAGGACGTGAAATCAAATTGCCTTTACAGTACAGTTATAATATATTCGCACGATTATTTACAAACCACGTCTGCATTTATTTTACCTTGCCTAAAACAGTAATATCTACAACTCAATCAACATCATGTAAACATGTACATATCTAAAAATACAAAATTAGTAAAACTCTGTGTAGCTGCAGAAATAATTATTGTTGTTAAACCCTTTGTTATTTATCATTTACAAAAGGCGAAAAATGCCATTTTTATTGGCCAGGCTGGAATGAGTCACGATACACATATAATGTATGCGACTTTCTGTGTGATTCAATCACCGATAATTTAACGTAAAGAAATAAGTGCGAGCTTAAACAAAGAAAAACCATAGAATATATTTAAACTCTTATGTATTTGAACCATAAAAATGCAGGAATATTCAGTAAGCTCTACAGTAAAATCATCAACTTAACAACTATAAAAACATGCGCAATTAGGATAAACAAACACAAAATACCAAGATCTGACGTTTGTCGCAATTAAACAACGATGCATTACAATATATCGCTACTCACAGGAAACGGTTCATGTGTGTTTTTGATTGATACCCAAAATCTGACGTTTGTCGCAATTTACCAACGAAGCATTACAATATATCGCAAATCACAGGGAAAGGTTCATGCGTGTTTTTGATTTGTTTTATTTGTTTTGCATAGTACAAATACAACAGTTGGAGTGAACCTGTTAATACATATTATTCCCAATACCTTTTGAAATACAGTTGCAAGATAAAAAGAAATTGAAATGCCCGCACGACATTTTTCTAGCAAGTGCAATGTACTTTCCATATAACGTCACACATGTTACAGTCACTGAACTAGAGAAACGGCAGGTGTTTGGTAAGCGAAAATCCTGCATGCAGCGAGATTTGTTAGGATTTAAATATGAACTTTTATTATGTCACACAACGTTGATGTTCAAGATTCAACGACTTACGATGCCACCTATAATGCTAAATAGTGCGATACAGAGTTTCGTACACCCACATATTAACATTAATGAGAAAACAGGACGTTTGGTGTAAAGCCCATTTGGCAAATCCCATTTCTGTATCGCATTGTATTCTGACGTATAGAAATTAAGGTACGGTATGTTATATATGTGGTAAATGCTTTGTTTTACAGTTTGTAAAAGACAAGTTGTGATACTTAAGACACCTCACTTCAAATTGTACTTGGCTTGTATAAGTAATATCAAGGATTTATGAATGAAAAGCGCTTAACACAACCACAATATAACGTCGGTTTTGCACCTAAACCAATACATGAGTTAACCTGTACATTTTATGCAAGATGAATGTTATTATTAGTATGTGTGTTGCAGCTGTTATCAACTTAACTATATTGTTTAAAGGGATGATATCAATAGTTGATGTACTTATTGAGTTACAAGTCCGAAAAACAAACTCAAATGTATTGTTTAGTCAATGCATAATGTGCGTTTCTTTTTTTCAGTCGTCGCGACTAGGCGACACCACGGCGACCTAATATGAGCCTATAAGGTAACGTACATAAGACGAACATGTTGATGTACATACACGTTTTATGCATCAGTGTATACAATCAAAACAGAATATTACATATAAATCAGTTCGTTAGAATCACTATCTTCACGTTTCAAATTGCAGTCGTTAATGTAGTGTATATTACATGATGCGCATTGCGAACATAACAAGTTAATTTGGTTTGCCTAAACAATCTTAGCAAACTGACACATTCAATTATTTAATGCTGGGAGTGTAATCTGGATTTGAAAAGCAATCATAAGGAGGTTACCATCGTGACAAATACGATGAGTTTTGACAGACAAATATAAAGACAGTCTGAGAATTATCGAACACGACTGGCGGTTGAAGAGGACTATTTTTAATTCTCTGAAAACCTGATCAGGCAAGCTCAGTGTACTGTGTATACTCAGAATGACATGTTAATACATAATTAACGTCGAGTTCATTAAAAAATAATACTTAATATACTGCATCATTATCTTTCTATTTAAGAAATTGACAGACATTATCCTCGCAGGCATCTCGGAATGAATTAACGAGTGTTGAATGACGTTCAATGAAGAGGAATCATGGTTACTAACAACTTAAGATAACGATCGAGTGAAAAGATTGCGTTTTATCATAATGTAAATAAGCTATACGTTGTTTTAAAAGCCGCATTTATAATCAGGTTACACGAGAAAGATTCATTTGAGTGTTCACATATTTGGAGTGATTAACACTCTTGTGTATTACTTCAAACGGTCGACCTAACACAAACACCCGTACATATGTTAAAAATTGATAAAACAACACCAAACATCCTACACCAACTGGGGAGTTCTGGAATCAAATAAAAGGCTCGTTATGAAAGACAATTAACAGAAAGAAAAACAGTGTGACACCGGACACAAGAACTTAACACACATAAGCAACAAACTCAATGTCAGGGCGGCTTGCTTAAACGTGTGCTTGACTACAAATCTGATTATCACAGGCTTCATCCTCGACACGGCCATATTTACGTGCTGATAGGCCATCTTTGCTATGGTCACTCTTCCCATACATCTGATTCAAGGAGAGAAGTCGTCAGGTACTTCTAAAAGTATGCTAAAAAACTAACTTAATACTATTAGGTTAACACGTCAAATGAAATAGTTGACATGAATATATTATTGTACATTTGATTTTCCAGATCATCGTAATTTATTCGAAAATAAAACACACTAGCTTATTGCAAAAACCAACATACTTGGTTGTTTATAAATATATAGCACCAAAAGTGTCCTTAATTGTTTTTCTGAATGAAAAATATGTTGAGCTAATTACATTTTAAATAAAATATTATACGCATTAAGCTTCATACGCGGAAAAAAAATAAAACAGAAATATGCACACAAAATAGAGTAAATGTAAAACGGTCATTAGAAATACGATTCAACAACTGTCGATTTGGGCTTTACATAAATTCGGTAAATACCATTTCAAGATTGGCTTATTAAAAGTAAAAACACGTGTGGCATTAACTAACATTATTTTGCGAATGACTTAACTCCCGATGACGTAATATGTTGTGACACTCGGATTTTTAAATCTTCATGTTACCATAGTAAAAGGAAAACTTTATGCTAACTACAAGCGTAATCCATTCATAGAAAATGCCCTTACGCCGGCGATATACACTGTATAACCTTCCTGATCATTTTCGAAAACAAACATACGGTGATGACACATTAACCACATACTCGATATAAATCAATTCCAATATAAAATCCTCTTACTTCAGAAAATCGATTCACATTCCTGGTATTTTGTGAGGCAGTATTCTTTCAATTAATTTACTGCAAAACAAACCTCTCCTTCAGGAGTGTTCTGGTAATGACATGGGGCAAGACTGATAGCATAATATATCATGTAAAAAGTTTTGCCACCATTTGACCATACGCAAACATTTCAAATGTAAACAACATTTAAGATCACATTAAGACAAACAGAAGATCATTAGTTTCTTAGCAATATATACGGCATGTCTCTTGAAATGGTAATCGTATTTAACTGAAAATAAAACATGCGATGGGCATTGACAGTATAAGCTAGTAGAAGCTAGCGTTAGTTGATATTACCAACTATTTTCGAAGGCAATCACTATAAGTTATTATACGATCGGTATGATCTGTTAACAGCGTACGAACGAGTAGGGTTATGCCTTTAAAATTCCATGAATTTGGAATAAATGTTTTAGGTTTTGTTTTAAATGGGAATTGAACTAAAATTGTCGTGTTATTTAAAACAAGCAAATTTTAATTTGAATCGACAGTTGCATTAACTTAAAAAAATAGAATCTTGGTTGTCCGCTTGAAATTATAAATGCGTAGAAAAAAGTGTTCAAACCGATTGAATGACGCGTCGAACCTGACACTTAGTAAAGAATTGATCAATAGCACACATAATTCATAATCAATGTCTCGTACTGTTTTATTATAATATACGGTAAATTCGTTTAACATTATTTTTACATACTGAGGATTGAATATGCACCAGATCATCTGAAACCCTACAGGTTTACAAATGATTACAAATATCAAATAAATGATTTGGTTAACACGATTTATTGTGATTTATCTCGGAAGAAACGTTAGATGCATGATGTTCAAAGCCCATATTGCATTGTTTGGTTCCATATATGCATCGCCACTTTTAATTCGTAGCCTTATTAAGAAATGTGCACAGAAACAAAAATCATATAAGATGCTATTCACATAGATGAAGAAAGTCTAAGATGGATAAAATCAATTCCCGTTCCTATAGACGAAAGAAAGAGTAATATGTGTATTATATAAGAAGATGAATGACATTTCGTTTTAGAGTTTAGAATGGACTCAGATTTAAGATCTCAGTATGTACCATTTTATAAGAGATGCAGACCGAACATGCACACGTTTATTGAATTACTAATAACTGACAACAAAACCTTGCTACAAAACTATGCTGTTTCATATACACAAGATTTTTAGTAAATAAATACATATGTTCCGTATTGATATATGAATATGTTTACAGTCGCTTTAGATTTACCGTAAACCTTTGTTTTTGTTTGTGTTGTTTAAATCTTTATGCCAGCATTATCTTTGCAATAGAGACATTGTTACAGAATTTGCCTGCTTCTTAAAACTTGAGCGATACGGCGGTATTATACAAATATTATTTCATTGGAATACATCTATAACATAAGTACATACTAATTTATTTCAGATATGGTTGCAATTAATAAGTTCCATTAGAATTTGAAGTAACTTCACATATCTAATTACATATATATATATATATATATATATATATATATATATATATATATATATATATATATATATATATATATATATGCAAGCACCTATTTGGAATGCGACGAGGATCTACTCAACCGAATGCTGATATCATGGTCTAACAGATGGCGTCAAAGATTAGAACTACATTTCTTACGAGCGACTTGTAAAATTTCAAATTTCAAGGCGATAAGATGTTCATTAGACAAATCAAGCCGTTGACAAAATTGTATTAACGGCCATGCACAAATCTTAAATAATAGTTAAACTAATTTAAAATTCTTCGTCTTAAGTATAGACGCATGCTTACGGTTGTACCAAGATAGTTGGCATGAGTAATATGCCTTTTTGTTAGCCTAGTTGTCTAATGAAACAAATCACTCGACCACTTAAATAGAATTGGAAAGAATGTGCATCGTCTTATCTCTTGCCCAAGATTTATTCAAACGTTTACATTAATGCCATTAGGTGAACAGAAGAATAGAGCTTACCGTTGCAGATACGAATATGCGTTAAGACACGAAAAGTCGATTTTTACAATGTTTTTTCATTGTAAGACAATTTCAACGTAAATGGGAAGTTTACATTGTCTAAAGGTTTTATTTCACATTAACGTCATAAATAAGATCGTAATAGCTTCGTGAACTATCCATCTATGGGACATTAACACACTCTAGTGGTACAGTTTTCATATTAAGGCAATTTAGAAAGACATGTTTCTCTAATTGCTGTCAATGATAACAGTATTTGATCTACCAAAAATATTTATTTAATTGTTCTGTCAATATTCAATTATAGGACATCTGCATCGATCATGGATTAATTTTCTTTAATACCTATTCGCAAAAGTTTTAACCATTTTATGTCCATGTGAACATCTGAAATATGAGGTGTTCTGAAACAAATAATTAAACGTTATACTTCAACTATTTTAATAAGATGACAAAGCAGTGTTGTAGATCAACAATGGTAATGTTAAACTTTGAATTTAATTTACATGCATACATATATAAAGAATGTACTCGTAGTTTTGCAATATTTATACAGACGACCAAAACAATCACACTGCACTTATTATCAAACGAAATACAGTTGCATTGGCACATGAGCAAGTGAATTTACAATATACACATTATACACATTTACACAGATCTTAAAATGTGTCGCTTTAAACAACTAAAACTATGTAAATAGAAACAGTTTCCTTCAGCGACATTTAACAGTTATCTCAATGCACTTTTTTTCCTTGAATCCACACATGAATTTTCCACTTTGAATAAATCATTATTATGCAATATATATATTGTCGTTGAGGAATATGAATACACATTTGATTTGCTATCTTGACCTGCAAATAAGACGTCTTTTGCATGTTTTATGTTTGCATTTACTTTAATTACCCCGTCCATTAACGCAATGAAATAAATCAGTTGGTTGTGTGAAACAAATAATTCATTGCCACTATGCGTTTTCAATGCTTATATCAAATGAATATTTCAGGATTATCAGAGGGTCCGTGTAGGAGTTAATGGGCAACAAATTGGCATGTCTGACAGCTATCGTTATATTATTGCAATTTGCATCCGTACACATGGCATCATAACGCTATTTAATAGTTGTGTTTAATGTCTGGTAGAGAAATGAAGTGCATTTTAAATAATATACAGACACAGTTTGTTCAACCAGATGAACTCAGTTCTGACATATATGTGCAAATCCTTTTAAGTATATTATGATAAAATGCAAGCTAGGAGGGAAGCGATATTGCATTCGTCAATATTGGAGACAGAATGCATGCAATGTGAGCCAAATGTGAACGTCGAAATACAAATCATTAGAGCGATACTGGCCGGGGGAGGGGAATTTGCAAAGTTGAACAATACCTACAATTTAATGTGCCATTGAGTAATGAAGTAAGCACGCGAAATAAGTGTGATGTGTATCACTATTGCTTTTGTGAAGTTTATTATTATTTTAGACTTCATCAACACCGAATAAGGGATCATTCGTATATTTTGACAAATGTTTTGACATTATTGGATCGTCGTGTGTTTGCTCTCGTACAGCTTGCTGACTGAAAGGACAAACACAATAATCTGCCAATTAGTGTGTGATGTACTGTTCTTATGTACATGAACTAAAATTTTAAAACATAACAGAAGGACACTAATTTCCCAAGGGAGACACAAATAAAACGTAAACTAGCATATACCAGGTGTCTAGTGGTATTTAATGATTCCAATGTTTGCTCATATGTTCAATAAAGTTTAGTGATCTTAACAACTGGTATTTTTTAAGTAACTGCGCCCTTAGTAACCAATGATCTCCTCCAAAATGTCCCTAAGAATGCCTGCAAAGGTTAAATTAAATATAATTGTACACTCCAAGTCCAAACCAAACACTAGCTCTGAAGTTACAAGTTAAAACTAAGTTTTCTACAATAAATATATGTTGCCTTGAACAAGAACATCAATACCGTCGTCCATCTTCCCGAAGGTCGACCCTACATTCCTAAATAAATGGTTCTATATGTTCTTGAATCCTTGATTGAACAGGAACCATTGTGAATTAAGGAAATGTATAACAGGACTCCTCACTCGGGAATAGGCCACGTGTTAAAATCGGATCTATCAGCAAAAACAGTGCACCGTGATTTGTTATTACATGAGTCTCCATTACTCTACATATACCACTAAGACAATTAAATGTAAACATGTAATGTATAGTATTCATTAAGAAAACTGTTTCATATAGAGAATAATATGTAAGTGTTGATTATAGATCAGGTTTAATATACGAGGCTTAGAAAACAAAAAGCACGAGCCTTGGCGAGTGCTTTTTCGTTTTCTTTCCGAGCATGATTAAACGGATCTATAATCACGCCTTATCTATTATTCTATTTATCCCTTTTTTATTCAGTAAACCTTTTTATTTAAACACAATAAGTTTAACTGGATAATTTCGCTGGATTTATGACGTCATTTTGTCGAAAAAAAATGACGTCATTTGGTGATGTGGTTTATAGCAGAAATTAAATCAACGGTGCTTTAATCAACCGATTTCGCTGTAAAAGTGGGATAAAATAAGAATATATTGTGCGACTTACAAAACATATGTCGATACAACTAGAATGAACATGTAATGCTTAATAAAGTCAGCAGATGTGACTTAGCGTGTATATCAATATTAATTGTGCCGTGATTAAGTTTTGTTCGTCAGAGGATTTTGGTTTAAACGTCTCAAGTTAGCCGATACTTACCATCAAATTCTCACAATGGATGGCGACGTACTCAATCGACTCAAAGCACACACACGTTAAAAATCTAACAGTGATTGCCACGTCACTTACAAGGGTTACCAAAACGTTTTAGTCAATGACGTTCCAAAGTTTCAATCTAGTCTACAAAGCGATATACTATTTTGTTGTATCGCAAAACATAATATATGTTCGCGTTACTAATTAGATCCGCCACAATTAGTTCCAACAAGCAGACGCGTCCACCCATATGTTTGCGACGAACGAAGAAAACTGTGGGATAATAATAGAGCAGACCAATTAATTAAAATTTTCAATATCCGACTGAGATTTTGCACGTAGACAAGTACCTCATTAATGTATATTTCAATAGGTTTGTGCCAGACATAGTTTATTATCATAATATAAAGTGTATAACCATTGACGTTTGTAACGCAAATTTAAAAGTGTTGCCCCTTAAGGCATGATAATACGATCTCATTTTTTTTTCAAAACAAAACATAACATTGACATATAAAAGTAGTTCCATGACATAAACCAAGAAAAAAGTTGAATTCAATTTTCTGTGATGTGCAACATACAACATCTACATGAAAACAAGACGTGCATTCTGTAAGAAAATCCCCAAAAAGCTGTCCATATTCGTTATTACGAATCATAGACATAAGCTAAGTCTTTACCAAATACCAGATGACAAACAGGAATTGAATTAAACTTCCAAGTTTTTTATTTCATTGGTGTACTGATCTATTAAGCTTTAGACATCACGCGAAAACTCATTTACATAGGTGTAACGGAATTGGTCAATAAAGTATTATGCGGAAATCCCAGATGTTTTTCTGATACACTCTGGTTCATATCGGAACGTCCTCATTGTTTGTGTTTACGCATGGGCTTTCTAGAAACATGCATGGGTCATAGTTGATTTATTAACTCAGTACATTAAATAGTAAACATCCATTTAAAAATGTTACACATTATACAGGTAAAATGTGTTACTTCTCAGCTCTCATTCTTTTCACAATATATTATCCTCCATTTCCATTTTGACACCAGAATAATTTTGTCTAAAATATATATAATGAAGTGCGGTTTCATATCTGAAACTGCAGCTGAATAAGATACCTTATACATCGTTTTAGTATGCATGCGCCACAACAATCTAAAATTAGTGTATATTATGCAAGTACGCTTTATAATCAATAGGAATACACACCGATTAATAAGAGCGTATTGTAGTCAAAGAATTCAGGAACATTCTTTAAGATATTTATCCTGATAATCAAGTATTTCCTCTGTCGTCTTTGTCGGGATGCATTATGAGAATAACTGTTTATTCACATGTTAAGATATGCCAGATGTCTTTGGACACTACGTTTTAATTGTAACGACATAATTTTAATTATCAAACGCGACGTAATAACCTTCACCATGTGAGTGTCTGTTAAGATAAATTGACTAATTTAAAATTAGTTTAACGTTAAACATTTTATTTTGAACTCCTTGATCAGAAATGGTCCTGACGTTTCAAATCAGATGAACTACTCAATCAAAGTCGCTTAAGCGATTGTGACGTACATAAAGAACCAATCGAAAACAAAAATCGCGTATACGTACCAGTGGTGGAAAACGTCAGTTCTTAGACTTACTAAGGGGTGAACTGCTTTATCGTTCCACAAAGTGAATGTAATCGACGTAAGGGGATAGTTTAATGATAAAGTAAAGAACAAAACTACAACATAAAATGACCTATTAATCCCGTTTCCAACACAAAGAACACACGCTCATCCATAGAAGTTCGGCTAGCAAAGACACCTGAAATGACACAGAATGTGATTATAATCAATCAAGAACGGCAATTAAATGTAATTAACAAAGATGTCTGTGAATGTAGCTCGTTAAAAATATATTTCATTTGAAGTGTTGTCTTGGCATAGATCCTAACCATACATTGACGTTAGTATGTATTGACATTTACAGGTTTGCTTGTGCTAATTTGTTTTCTAGTTTATAACGTTGTGGAAACATATACGCTAAATAAAATGATAAATAAAAAAGTCATGGAATGGTATTATTAGAAAAATAGTTGAATCAAGGTTTAATTCAATTGTAGATAATCTTCTGCTTTTTCGCAAAACACATTTTTGTACAAATGCTACATACATTACACAATATATTTTTCTCAGTATCAGAAGACAAATAACACATTAATTATACAATCCAATTAAGGGCAATGTAGTTTTGATTAACAATATTATTTCCTAATTAAGTATTACATTTATCATGTCATGTTATTTAAATATATGCAACTGTATAGAACATTGCGCTGTATAAGTCATTGTATTATTCGCCTGTACAATTTTTCATAAAACCGTTGTTTGCTCTAAGCTATCTCAAATTATTATATGATATGCAAGTCTGTTTCGAAATCAATTGGCATGCAAATACCTTTGATAAGAGTGTGTTTGAGTCGATGCCACCATGAACATTTCATTAAACTGCTTAGCTGAGTATCCGTCTTTCAGTTATATAAATGAATAATTTACATTTTCATTATGTATTTGTAAATGTATGTTTATCATCATCTACATCGTCATTCAATGTCGATATGTATCGATGTGCGTCTTTACTTATGCTATCTCTTTGAGCAAATCGAAGACACAAGGCAGAGGTAAATAATGTTATTATCAATTATATACGTATAATGACACCGTAGGATTATTTTGAGAACCGATAGTAAACAGATGTCAACAGTAATTTTCAGAATGGTTCTTCACTTCTGATATCCATTGAATATATTAAGTAATGCTTAACATAACTGTTCTTTGTGTTTGCATCATTAATAATATTACGATTATTCACTAAACGCGAAATACTGATTTTAGATCTAGAAGTTTATTGCAAGACACCCTACAATCAAGAGCATGTAAAGACATACGCCTTGCGACGAAACGATGCAGCATTCTGGAAATAAATATTCACCCTATAAATTACAATCAACAATACTTGTAACTTTAAGTTAATTTTAACAAATAACTGTAGTTAACCGATTTAACTAAAATTACCCAATACAATAGGTGTGGTACACTGATCCAACATGCATTTTGATACAAAGCCAAAGCTGCTGGCACTTCCTTAGACAATGTTGTAAAATAAAATAGTTGTTTTGTTTAAAGATAAGTTTGCATTACAACATTATATATTCTTTCTATTATACGAACGACGTCAACAATCTGAATCAGACAAAAAACACCATTATTCTATATCCAATAAATTCATCCAATCGGCATTCTTCATATGTACCACGTGACCGTCCAATATATTCCGGTATTGGATTCAAAAAGTCTGTATTTTTTCCATATTGGACAGTTGAGTACACGTGCACTAAGCAATTGTTTTATAACGATAAAAGCCGTTACCGAGAAAAAGTATCCGAATGTACTATAATCGATTCACACAGGCGTTATTTTGCTTGTATGTCTCTTTTTAATACTTTCCTATTGAAAATATGAGAGGAAATAAAAAAACGAATCGAGAATGTGATATTTAATTAATTTTTATTGTTAGAAAAAAAAAATGCAAAAGCAAGTGATATTGTTATTGCTAGAAATTGAAAACAAATATGCAACAGCAAAACAAAAAATCAATTTTATTAACCTAAATGACAACTTTAATCAAATGCTAGCCTAATAACAACTAAGTTACAATGATATGCATTTCCATTCTGACCCAAAGGCCAAAACACAATTTACGAATTCGTAATCCTGTCGGAGCGAGTTGTTTTATTCCTATCGAAGTTAACAATTATGCTTGACAAACACACAATCCGAAATACGTTTTGCCCTTTGGATTCGTTCAATGCTATCAAAATGGTATAATTTGCTACTAGATTTATTAAACACTACCACCTCCATATTGTTGTCCCTAAAATGCAGAGTCTTGCTTATACTAGTATGTTTCGTCAGAGAAATGACGTCACACAAGATACGTCATAAAGTGCGTAATTAATGAATGAAAATAAAAATACGGAAAGCTGGTTTGGTAATGAGGATATAGAATAAAAAGTTTATTAGACGTTTAAACTGTACAATACGTGATAAATTTGGACTCGCACACAGTTTGAAGTCATATTGGGCTCGTCCAATATGACTTCAAACTGTGTGCTCGTCCAAATATATCTCCGTATTGTACAGTGAAACGTCTAATAACCTATAATTATGCATCATTTCGACGCCTGTCGTAAACGTGTGTGTAGACTTTTGATAATAAACGGCGGAGTGTTTGTTATCGTTTAAGTTTGCTAACAATATATTAGTCGAGCTCTGTGTAAGAAGATACAATGCAGTCCGCACATGCTATTAAGGGACGGAACTTGTCACCTACACTTGATATCTTTATAATACGAAACTTTCTTGAAACGATTGCCACTTGCGAAGCACTCCATCGAATTTCTTATCTAAAATTTCGTCTATTTATCAGTCGTTCGCTGGTATCAATTTCAGCCCAGGGAGGAACAAGTCTCCTTTTCTTGCTCTTTGGCTTGTTCAAACATACATTGGAACGTCTCTTCCTTCTGAAAGAAAAAAATATCAAAATAAAGCGGTTTCGAAAAATCTATGAATATACGGTTTTTTGTACGGACATTCTTGAGCGGTGTTCAAAATTCTATAATGTCAGTGTTGAGCGGTGCATACTTGCTAATACGTGTGAATGTTAACATCACGGTTATATTAAAGAAAGCATGCCATAATGTGTTGTAAATTGATTCTTCTACCATAAAATACCGTTTAACAAAAACAAATCTGTCATTTTAATGGTTTAAAATCTGCATAAATTTGAGTTTTCGCGCGTTGAAAGTCACTTCATTCACGACACGCTCAAACTGTTTCCACTTTTGTTTTAAGTTAATAGCGACATAATTTTGATGCAATAAACGGCAATTAGATGTGAAATATAAACATCGTTCGATGGAATATTTGTTTATTACCAACTTACCTTCTTTTCTCGTTTTCTTCATTGATTTCTAGACTTGCCGAACATTTTGCGGTCATGTTTTTGACAAAAGGATACGGGGCTTTTGTAAGAAGTATACACTTTCGACGTTAAGCGGAATAGCTGTGGTAATCGCCCAATCACCTTGCTAAACAGATATTTAAATTTTCTCCGTCTCTAACGACCACAGTTTGACATCAATAACTGAGGATATTCATATGTTAATTAAGCTCTAGATTATTCTTGAAAACTTTAGGGGTTCTGTACTTTGATGTTTATAAAATGATAATATGTAACAGACGACAGATAATGCGTTCCAGTATGTTGGCGAACTCTGTTTCAAAATCCAAACTCCCCTTCTGAATAATTGATGTTTCGATGCCCATATTATACATGTATGTATATACTGGAAAATATTTGTCATTTTGGTACTTTTTATATTTATGATTATAACTTAAGTAAAATAAACAGGAAATCCATTCGTGTACAATCCAAGTTTGGTTAATTTAAAGGCTTGTGACCGGTTGCTTATATACAATGTAATACGATGCCGTAAATTGCACATATTCATTTCCTTACAAAACCAAGTAAACGTGAAGTTCAAATGCTTTGTATTGTTTGATCTTAAATATGTAATGGAAATGTAGTTTTCTGCATTGCGATGCATAGTTAACTACACTCTTTGTGATCAATGCAATCAATATGTTGATGTTAAATCTAGATTTATTCGTGCCATAAAGTTGGTGTATGTGTGTGTGTGTATTGCGGGGGGGGGGGGGGGGATAGTACTCAACAGATTGAAAAATAGCAGATTTACTTTATTTGTTGACTAGCTCATGGCAAGCCTGAAACAAAATTCAAGTGCGCACATTATTTATGTTGAACCATCCGTAATTGTACACACAATTGTAAGTCTGCTCTTTGCACTTAATTATTATACAAACGTTCTAAAATAACAAAACTGTCCGCGTATAGATAAGACGTATTTGTACCCCAGCCGAATAAAGTATAGGCGAACGACCAGTCAATATTATAGACATTTTACGGAACAAAATAACAGGTGTTTTCTTGCTTTTAATCTAAATAATTATGGATGAACAGAGCTCCAGATAAGGATTTGTGAAATTAGTAACAGTTCTGCCACTGGCAGAAAGAAAAGGAGTCACCCTTAAAATCAATTAGTACCTGTACTAATATTCAAAAATACAGGTAGTACTGTAATTCACGTGTTCTTGGATATTGAAGGGTGTATAACTGACTTTACAGAAACATTTGCAGCAAATATAATAACTATATGTAGCTTCTTAAACAGTTACTGTATTAGGTTTTCCATTATGAATTATGATGCAAATACAACTACGCATTAAAACTAATGACTAATACATTTTCTTCATTTTTCTTAAAAAGAAAACACAAGCCAACTAGTAAGCTAAGTAAATGAACACTTATTTCACTGTCTCATTCGTTTCCCATCGTGTTTTCTAACATTTTAAGCCACCGATGCAATCAAATCGTTTAATATCGGGGCGACAATGTCTTTTTCTGGGTTTACAGATCTAATGTCAGGATGGTTAGACGACACCGTATGTAGTAATTATATGACAACAAAGTGTTGTTTTGAACCGGTTTCGGTTAAGCAGGCATTCCATTGCGCGCAGACATATTGTTTTTGACGGATTTACAAGTTACAGGAAATCACGCGACAGAATAGACAATACTATATGAACCCAGTCTACAACTTTTCGGTAATTTAAATTAACGAAAAGCGTTGTTAGGTAAGGGACCAACAAATCACGCCGCGCTGACGCAGACGTATCGGTAAGGCCGGATTATTTTCGAAAATGCGTAAAATGGATATTAAAGGAATCTTTTCACGCTTTGGTAAATTGACAAAATTGAAAAAAGTTGTTTCAGATTCGTAAGTTTTCGTTTTAGTTATGATATTTGTGAGGAAACAGTAATACTGAACATTAACCATGCTCTAATATAGCCATTATATGCATTTTTTTACGATTTTAAAACCTAAAAATTATAAAGCGTTGCAACGCGAAACGATTGAATAATTTGGAGAGTTCTGTTTTTGTCGTTAAATTTTGTGAAACTACGAAGATTGCTTATATATGGTATAAAATACGTCAATGATTAATACTCGGCGGAATAGCTCAGTAGGCTAGAGCGCTTTTACTTCAGGACTCTGGCAGGACTCCAGGGTTCACTAGTTCGAAACCTGCTCCGGGCAATGTTCTTTTCCTTTTTTTAAATTTTTTCTTGATTTTTTACTGGAGCTTTTACGATCCAATGTTTACATTTATCAATATAAAGCATTTAATGAATAAGTTAAAAAAAATGCCAAAATCTGTGAAAAGACCCCTTTAATGCCCTAATTGTACGTCAAGTTTATAAAAATAAATGCGTAAATCTTCATGAAAAAGGCGTATTTACGGCTGTACGGCCCTTATCTGGAGCTCTGGATGAAGCTTGATTTATTGCACTATTCAATATACCAAAATAAATAGTCTGAAAACTGAGAAAAATAAAATGGCCCGGTATAAGCTTACCAAATGGCATCGGTAATTGAAAACAGTCTAAAGTTGACATATATTTAATAACGTATCGATAGGAAAATTGAAATGTCTTAACTGTTTTAATGAATAAAATTGTATACGTAATACCTAGTCATTGAATGTACAGTTGCAATTGACATGTGCAAGTAATGAGAGGTAATTCATACGTTCACAGAGACACGCCGTGGAAGTAATTGTAATTGTGATTTGTCTGAATAGATGTTTATGGCAGGCACTTCAACTTGTTCTTAAGCACATGTTTGTCAATTGGGAGCGTCTTTTACAGTGCGAAAAAGTTATCCCTGAATTGTGTTCAGTATTGATAATCTAGCTGCACTGACTATATTGTACAAAGAATCAAAAGTGCCCGTTTTATCTCTCCTTGGCAAGAAAAGGTTAACTTTTCTATAGCTTATATTTTAGATAAAAGTATAGAAAACAGAAAGCATGTGTTTCTTTCTGAGATTATACAGAGATTAATCAACAAACTGTACGCTTAACTAAATACTGTAAGTAATAAAACAAACCTAACGGCAAAAACACGACAAGACACGTTCACAAAATGAAATAGCTCTATTTATGCGTATGAAAAGTATTATTAGCCTTATTTTGTATATTCATGTTAATATATTAAATGAATTTTTAAAACGTAATATTTCAGCATCTCTGACCCGTTCTACAGTATACTTTAATACACATCACGTCATAAAATAACTGTATTTATTATATACCTGCTTTATCTTCCGAAAAAAATACAAGTCGTATCAATCGGTAACATTATACTGCACAGAAATAATTCCCGTATTATACTTCTCGCTGGTTTTCCAATTTCGTATCAACATACTAGCCGGACTACTTTTACTGACGTCACTCTGAATGCAGAAATTATAAGAGCATTTTGTTAGTTATGAACGCTTAAACTCACTTTTTTAAATTAAATGATTCAAATTTATATATAGTTAAAGGAATATTACAACTGTTTGTATCAGTCTCGTGGCTTGCGCTACTAGAGTATTTCGTATCACACTCGAGTCTCCGCCACTTGATTGATACACACACATGGAATAATATTCCGCATGTATTGAGTCGCGTCATGCAAAACATGATTTGAATGTCGTATTCGGCAAGCGAAGCTCCATATCAGTCTTCGAAATAGAGGTATGCAAAGTTTCTCACTTGACATCCAGTGACCATTGAAATATATCAGGAAAGGCTTAGAATAATATAACGGCGAGGCACTAACCTGTTTTTCTGTGTATGGTACCTCTACGTCCCCGATTTTAAATAAATAATGAAACAAATACTAAACAACTGCAGCTTTAGCGAAAAAGAATATGACTTTTGTCGTTTGACGTGATAATAATGACGTCATGAGCACGCGCACTTAATAATTGCATTTTGTTGCGGTTTGTGTTGCATTTTGTGTTTAAAATATATTATATCTTGGTATCAAATTATTTGTTTTGTTTGATCTTATTCGACCTTACTAAAAATGATTTTTTTATAGTTGATTCCGAGTTATATAAATATTCTCCGCACATGACTGATATAAGAACTTCCTGTTGACGATTGTATAAATATAGAATAATAGGTTATTGATTATTTTAGATCATGAGTATCATGCGAGGCTTAGAGAACGAAAAGCACTAGCCTTGGCGAGTGCTTTTTCTTGTTCGTACCAAGCATGATAAACCTGATCTATAATCAACAATCATCTAGTATTATATGTATCCCACTTTTATTCAATAAACCGTGTTACCTAAACAAAATTAGTTTAACTGGATAATTGTGCTGGATTTGAGACGTCATTTTGTCGAAACAATTACGTCATTGCGTGCTGTGGTTTATAGCAGAAATTTAATCAACCGAACTCGCTATTAAAATGGGATAAACTACATACATATAACAATACAAATGCAATCTAAAAAACACGTATATCATCGCTCTATATGGTATCTCCTTAAAGACTTTTAATTAGATATTCCGATACCTTTATATGCTTAAACAATTTCCAATTTAACGAAACAACTGCTAGTATTTCATCATTTATAATATCTTTCTATAAACAAACAAAGGCGATGTCCAAGCAAGACAAGCTGTAGAACAAGTATCAACTCTTATGTTACAAAACTTAAAATCATTATACGGACAACTGTGAATTTGCTGAAGCATGTGAAATAAGGACAGACCATACCAAAAAAAAACAACAACACCTTTATGTAGTTTTAATCTACAATTATTAAGAGACGATTACAATTAAGTGGCATAAATGGTTCGATTGCGAAACAAGATCAATTGCACATTGAAATGAATGTGTATCAATGAGAGTATTCGATAAAACGTCAATTAGTCTAATATGTTGTATGCAAGGCAAGTATTCGATTTTGTCATAAATACTTATGTGCTAAACATAGATACACAATTACAATACAGATTATTGACAAAGTAAATAACGTGTTTTTACTAGAACTTAAACGATGCTATTTCAATATAAAGGAATACAAGTGCTTAGTGTTAGCACCGTGTGATTCATTTTTCCGGGAATTTTCATTTTATTCTTGATTTAACATATTGAAGTCACTGAACCGGCTTATCAACAAACAGAGAGATTTATAATGATTTTAAATTGCACTTATTTACTGTCTTAACATTCACTATTTAATGACTTACAATGTCGCCCATGGTGCAAAGCTGCGAAATACAGAGTTGATCTTCCCCAAACAGACACTTATGGAAAGACAAGCGGTTTAATATAAGACCATTTAAAAAAAATTCATGCGATTTCCGTTTAAGATTATATTCTGACAAAGTCAAATAGTTATTGTTTAGATGTTGCGATTTTGTGTTCCATATTCTGTTAAACACAGTGATGTACTTTCATATAATTCATGTCCAATCGGTTGAGTGATTGTAAAGACAAGTTCAACATTATATACATTAGGAGTGGTGTTGTGTTTATTTCTATGAACTAATACAGGATTGAAACTATAAACATAATCATCTTAAACGTATATAGTTTTCATTGTGATAAGCATTTTTGTTATCGCAGTTTGTTTCTCTAACGGGCATGCAACAAGTTTTAATTAATGCATTTAAACCTTCGATATACGTTATATGTTGTATCTTACAGTTCTGCAGATTGTGCACTCTAATATATTGCACATGTGATTAGGGTGTGGTTATGATATTTATAAGATAGCACATCATTTTGAATGAAAAATCATATAAAATATTACGAAAATATTAACTTCTCTAAAAAAATCAATGTCCAATTTATATATAATAAGGTATTCAACTCAAAATGACACGTAAACAGGCTGCCCTCGCTTTGAACAGCCATTACTTTATCAATTATGCAGCGATTTCCACGAACTTGTCTTATTAAAAGAAGAAATGAATTTCCTTTCTAGCAATTATTATATGCATTAAATTGTTACAAGTGCTTGGTCAAATTTCAAGACATAACACGAAACACAACTCGCCTGTATGATTGTAATGCTGTGACGCTACGGATTGTCTTCGGTTTGAATAGGATTTTTTTATATTTTACTTTTTTGGTTTGTGTTGGGATATTTGGCGCCAATCAGAAATTAAAATCATTGCAGCGATTATACGATTGATTGCACGTTAATGAGACTGGAGTTTTCCTATTTCCATTTTTGTTTGTCTGCGGACATTTCTTGAATTGTATGACAATAAAATATTTCAAAAAGCAGAAAATAGTCTGAAAATGGAATACCGTTACGCGTTTGTGGATCTTTCAAAATCCCTGACAAGTATTTGCTCTCTGTTTCCATTTGAGTCATTAGATTCACGCGTTTGTGATCGAAAGAAGCTGAACACAATGTTGTTAATATGGCATATTTGTACATGTAATGCATAATTTGATACTTGCGTTTTACATCGATATAATTTGAAAACAAGAATGTTCCTTTGTAAATAAATTAATAATACAATGTTCTTTCTATTTGATGTAGTCCATAAAATGCAAAACAGCGCACAAACGGATGGGACGATTTGTTTGAAGACGAATACAAATACAGTCAGTAGCTTTGTTGTCGTCTTGAAAATGAACTTTTAGCAATAGCCTGTTTTGGTAATACATTTGACGTACTTAAATTCGTCTATTACCATTTTGCTTATAACAATATGTACTATATGGCCATCAGGCGGTATTTGCTGTAATGTTGCCTGTATCTAGAATGTTATTAGTAATGATTACCGTTGTACCTTACCATTAAGGAATGAATGTTGTGATCAAAGTTGTTTTGTTTTGTTTGCACTTAATTAATATTTCGTTTTAAAACTGTGACTGTGTAATATAATTGGAACGCTCTGATTGATGTGGTGTGTCAAGTTGGCTGTGTTGTTCTGCATGTAGGTACATGATGTTGTAAGACTACATTCGTTTCACCTAAGCCCACACCTGGTACTGTAAAGTGCAACCAGAGTTAAACAATAGAATCATGCTTGCAACACCGTTTATATGTTAAACACATGAATATGGTTCAGTTGCTGCTTATAAACCGCCTGCTGTGGCAAAGATAACATGTTTAATGATCTATTTGATATATGTTGGTGTTTATGCCCCATACGCCAATGGAGAGGTATGTAGTGGCTAAAGTGCAAACGTATATGTGTATATTCGTACAAAAAGCAGCAATAAACTACTTCATATTGTCGGATAATATACTTTACAACGAGCCACTGGCAACACCATTGCTATTTTAATTTTAACATAGAGTTGAAATTTAAATCTCATTTGCTGAATGCAAGGTTTGTTATTCGTGTTAAAATACGATCAACCAACGGCTTTGCTATTCGTAAATATCAGCATACAGAAAACATTATGGAAAGCCGAGCTACAAGCTTTAAGTGTGGATACCACCGACAATGAACAACACAACTTGCAGCTTTTTGCACGATTTGTTTGAAAGATGACCGAATGTATATTTAATCACGGTGTACGCTATTATGCGAACATATGTATACTCATATCACGGAAAGAGGTATTTAATGTCATTTTAGGTGTCCGATGTGTCCAAACAGTAGTCCTAATCAGATGTTGATATGGCTAGAGTACGGCACTTTAAACAAGTTTTCTAAATGGTAATTTGTCTAACCCATGTGTTTAATTAGATACATATAGTAGTCATTGATGCAATGAACGAACGTGCTTAAATGTATTTAAGGCTGGATAACAAACACAATATTCGCACATGAATTACTGACTTACAAGCCCATTTTGTAATACCATGAGACACGGCGATCGTTCAGACGAACATACGTTTTTAACGCGCATAATTTCGTAAATGTTTTAACAGTTATTTTTTGAAATCTGCTAATAATATATATTACAACTACACAAAATGCAATCGTAAGGATGAGATATGTACTCGTTAGTCCGGAGAAAACATCGGAAACAATAGGATTTATCAAATTGAACCTTTATATGTATTGAATTGCAAGAAGTATAACTCTTGTTCAAATATTTTTATAGTTGTTTCTGTTTTTTTTTGTTTCGCATTTGTTATGTTTCATATCACGAAAAACAAACAAAAGAGGTATAAACTTGATTATGTTTAGGTGGGAAGACTTAGACGACTCACAGCCCACGGTTTAACCCATAACTTAAATGATGTGACTCTTTGGATTGTCATCAGTTTGTATGAGATTTCTCTGTAGTTTACCCATTTGCGTTTTTGTTTGGTATTTTGTGCCACTCAGGGATCAAGAGCATTGCAGTGCGACTAATATCATGTTAATGCACCTTGAGTTTGCCTAGTTCCGCTTGTATTTGTTTTTTTATGCTTTATTGTAACAAAAACAACACAATACATAACATATGTTTGATCTTATATCGACACAAAGTTCACGATAGTAATGATAAATGTAAGCGGTTTTATTTTCCAAACGAATACGCGTGGACATACTCGAATGCACCGACTATTTTCAACCCTATATGGTGCATACGATTTACAACAGCAATAGTGTTTGCGTTTAACAATGTATTGAAGTTTATTTAGAAATATGACTGGCATTCATTGACTTCCAGACTTTGTTTTTATTTTTAAAAGGTCTAAATGAAATTAGACCTAAACAAATAAACGGTAATATATATGAAAACATGTATCGTATATGATTAAATTCTATATTAACACTGAAAACGACTGCGTAGTAAATATTTCCGGAAGTTTTTCTATATCAGTCAAATAATCATAAATCCATTTAATATCAATAATTATGTTTTCCACCGCGAGTCTAAGTGTGTCGCACTAGGCAAGACTGTTGACGTGTATGCACTTCGAAAGAGTGTGATAATTTTGAACTAAATAGATCATAACCTAAAATTATTTTTATGTGTATTACAAACCGATATTTCAGCTGCTGAATGCCGTAGGCTCTGCTAGCAAACTTCGGTTCAACAAGGGTCAACATTAAATGTACTGTGTTTGAAAGGCCATCGGTCATTTGCCTAAATTGATGAAAATTGGATGCCTCATTAGTGTTTATGGTAAATTTCGATTTATAGTTTAAAATTATAAAAATTGAAAAAGTCCGACAATAAATGTATTTGTAAAATACAGATTTTAGATATATTTGCTGATTTAAGTCAAGAAATATTGTCATGCCAAGAGTAATTAAAGAAACAATATGGCTTAGTCACTCTTGCAAATATATTGTTTTTACTTCTATAACTTTGAAATAAGTGATTTGTTGGTCATTTAAGAAAAAAAACCGTTTTCTTTGAATAGTATGCTTAAATGGAGTTACTGAGCAACCATGCTCGCAAATAGCCGTCATGGCATACGTGTATGTATTTGTATGTAATATGCCGTCGTTCGAATTAGTCCTACACAACGCCATACATTAATATGGTATTAAACAACCCCGTCTCTATTCGTTGTTGAAGCCAAATAGTTTTCTTAATAGAGTTAAAAGATTAATGGGAATTAATGTTAATAATTGTTCTGTATGCATTATAGTTTGAGAACAAAAAGAACTGATAATGGTTAACCGATCAATTTATTCAAAACATAATGCATTGTCCCGTTCTCTTTTTGGGTTTCTCTTAAAAGCGTGTCTATAATAGCATACATCTTATTGTGTATTGTAAAATGCAAATGGCACTTAATGAAACATAATTAATTTTAGAGCAAAAACATGCGTTTCAAATATGGTATAGTCTTGAATATATAATGGTATGTGTTTTTTTATTAAAATTAAATGCACCATTACGAAAACCCTAAATGGTTGTGAAGCAAAACGATGGGAATTATAATATTTTTGAATGCAATCCTGAGCCCGCACAAAAGGCACCATCCGCGCAAAGATTGTACTGGCCCGCATAATCCCCGATGCCAATAAAACCCACACTATGATGTTTGATTCAAATAGTACTATGGACGTATTTAACTACGCAATGTGTTTGTCGTCTACATAAAGATGCTAACTATGTTTGAGAGTTTAATTGGCTACAAATATCTATGTGATTATTTAGTACAAGTAATATGACAACAACAACACATTCGAATGCCCACCAATAATCAATAATTTACCAACAAGAGAAGAATACAATCAAAGAACGAAGTTGCATAATATAAAAATATTTCTTACACATAATATATTCTGGCCTTCTTCTGTCCCATAATTAACAACAATGAGACATAGTTTTTGTTATTAATTTCACACGGATGTTTCGAACGGTGAACAACAAACTTGCTGTCAGGCAGAGCTCCAGATAATTTTTACAGCCGAGGGGTATTTCACTCATGAAATTTTTAATTGAGGAGTAAAAATCAAAATCCGATAATATTTAGGAGTATTTATTTTAAAAAAAATCAGAATTAATAAAAAATTGTACATGTAGTGTTAACTCGCTATAACAAATTAACAAGCAGTCTTGTACACAAATTAACACAATAAATCACTTATTTAACAGTTTTTCAGTTTTTTGCCCTTGGCTTATAAGCAGCCATTAATCTTTTTTCCGCCTTGATTTGGCAAGCCACTGTTTAGCACACTCTGCACAGCCACGATCAAAATCTTCTAAGCTTGGCCCACAAAGGCCAACCCGCACAAGGGGCTTACATGGCAATATTACCAAGCGATGATCTGAAATATAAAAGATATAAGATGCGTGTTAAGGTTTTGACAAAATGCTTGTTTCCTGTAAAAATAAATTTATGAAAACTACTCAGTGGTGTTCCTCCCTTTATTTCCTGTTAAACTTGTTTTAGTGAAAACATAATGCTTAGTTCATTCTTGCTGCATATATGTAAATATGTTATGTCTTATATTTGTTTTGTTTTTCATTGAATTGCACTATTTCTGCTTCATATTAATAGGTAAAGTTTTACTGGTTATATTTCTATTTTAACATTACCATATTACTTACCTGAATTTGCTTTTGATCCGGTTCTGTGTACTGAATGACCTCGCACAACACTCCACTGATGTGACTTGCATGCATAGTGCTATAACAGCAAGTTTGGCCATATTTGGACATGTTTCGTGATGCTTTGTTACCAGCCTCATACAAAAATCTTGGATTGAGAGATTTTTGTATGTGCCTTTTATCATGCCGTAGACCCATGGCCATTCCTGATTCAGTTCTTCTCCAGTTAGGAATTTGTCAACAGTTTTTTCAGTTTGTGTTGTACCAACAGTTAGGTCACCTTCAGTATGTTTAACAACTTTGTCAAAACCATAGTGCTCTACTAACAATTTTAATGCTTCCTTAGATTCCTGGACTGATGTCACATTTACAACACATGGCTCAAGCACTTGACTTAAACTCAGCATAATCTTGCTATCAACCTTTGGTATCCTTTTCTTGATATTTTTTGCCATATTACTCAAATAGTTCTGCCTCACAGTGTCAAACTGAGAAAGTATTTCTTCTCTGTGATTTTTTAGCTCTTCACCTTTGTAGAAGGCTTTACCGTCACTTACTTTGATAAGAGCTTTTATTTCAGACAAACCACGTCCATCTGTGGTTTTCATGAATTCCAGCTGACTTTCTGTGTGGTCAATCATTGCTGGCACATCACTGAAGATCAGATTTTCCTTTTGCAAATGACATCAAAATACCCCTAACACTGTATGCGTATCCATCATAAGTCCAAGAAGCAAAGCTGTTTTGTATGAACTAAAATATTTGTATAACCCTTTAGGTTTTGGTTGATTTTCACTAGCATAGTTTGACAGGGTAGCCAAAATAGATCCATAACATTTATAAACGGCATCAACAGCCAGCTTAAGTCCAAGCCAGCGCACAGAATATGGCTGTTTTACGGAAAGCTCAGGTTCATCCAGTAACTTCTGCATTTGTTTCAAGGCAAATGTGCAATTTCCTGAAGCTGAGATGAAGTTGTACAGCTGGGAAAAGTTTTTACTGAACTTTTTAATTGTTTCTTCACTTTTTATAGAGTCAGTCACTGCCAGATTAAGTCTATGGGCAACACAATTAGTTTGTACACAGAAAGGGGCCGCTTTGCTTCGAAACTGCACACCGACACCAGACCTTTTTCCTATCATTACAACTTGCCCCGTCTGTAGCAAGAGAAACACATTTACTAACATCAATGTTACATTTCTCTAAATAATCAATTACGGCTGTTGTAATAGTGTGAGCAGAACCATCCTCTTATTCAATATTTCCTAGGAAGGAAGTCTGGGCTGTACCTGCATGAACATATCGAACACAAAGTGATAACCTTTTGGACACTGTGATGTCAGTACTTTCATCAATTATCACAGCAAAAAAGTCTGACTTACTCAATTTATCTACTGTTTCTTTCTTAACATATGAAGCAATAATGTTTTCCAGTTCTGTAATGGTGGTCCAGCTAAGGTTACGATACGGCATGTCAACCTTATTGATTCTCTGAAGATCTAGGAGAGCATTTACTTTGTATAAAGGCAGTTCCTCTTTTATGGCCATATAAACAGTTCGCACAAGAAATATATCCGTGTCTGATACATTTATGTCAGATACTTCATCATCAGCTAACAGCGTGGAACTTTCATTATGTTTCACAGACAATTTAAAGGCTTCAATGTGGGGGGCACTTTTACTGTGTCGCTCAATAGTTGACTTTTGAACATTTGTTGTACCATCAGTTCCCCAAACAGAATTCATTTTTCGCAAAAAAGTACATTTTAGTCTTACACATGCATCGCCGTCCGTTTCAATTTTGAGCCACGGGAAACTTACTTTCCAGCTAGAAATAGTCTTGTCTGTAACCTTATTTCCGTCATGTTTCTTTATCTGCACCGATTTTATAACCTCAGCTTATAAACTGTCAATAATACTGCGTACAATTTTTTCCGGTGTAACCACTGACGATGTCGACTTAAAAAAATCGACAACTTTTAACTGGGTCGCCATTACTTTTTGTTTTATTTACCATTAAACACAGACACATGCAGACGCTGCGGATAAATGTCACAAAAAGAAAAGCGCTTTCGGGACAGAGAATGCCGGTCAGGACGGCACAGATCGTGACGGTCATATGAAAAACAAGCAAGCAGCAAGTTTTCGCATTACATTATTATTCAAGTGGATTCATCGGCAAGCCTCGCGCTACCACGGTTCTATTCAATGCTCACATAATATTCTCTATATATCTAACAGGTTAAACATATGCTTAGTCACGTTATCTGAATGGTAAGCGGGTGGTATCTGTAAAACTTGTTTATTGTATGTGCATTTCGGCTGCCATTTAAAAAGTGCTTGAAAGAAAAAGGTTTTTCCATAGTGCCACACAACTTACACAAGAGATGATCTGATAGCAAAAATAATATGCTTGAAGTTGGCGATTCGGGTTTTATCGAATATGATGTTAAATGTTTTCACAGTAAGCGTATATCGATTCTTAACAATACAGCGGGGAGCCCGTTGTGTCAACAACGGCTTTTATCGCGGGCCTAAATGAAATGATACCGTTCTGACTGAGGAGTAAATAAGGTCGGGAACCACATTCTATACAAACATGGTGATGTCATTACGGTTTTACCGTTGTGTGTGTGGACACAATGACGGGAACCAGTCATGTTTACATGAATTTATATGCATGTATTAACGGCTAATACGCATTGAAATTGCACACTATGCGTAATCCGAATTTAGCCAGGAGTATTTTTACTCATCATAATTTTAAGTCATGCGTATTTTCTTTTTTTTTTGATGCGTATTTTACGCAAATACGCATCTTATCTGGACCTCTGCTGTCAGGAATTTAGTAGTTATGAAGTTGTATCTGGAATTTCTATCAAACACACAACTAAAATTACTACAGAGCACCCTATATCAGTATGCATGTCACTTAAGTGCGACATAGAGATATAAACGCAATCTCAGGTGCAATGCAACATAACTTTTTTGTTGAAGAACCATATTGCGCCCATGATCGAATCTGCGCAGAATATAAACAGACCGATTGGGTTTTCCAACCGAGCAGATGTATTATGTGCACGGAAAAGTTTTGTTGCTGTTTAGCAGAATACTTTGTAATGACATAAAGAAGTATCTTCGTTTATTTCCTGAACGTCTATGAATCATCAACTTCTAATTGTTTGAACAACAGTAGTACATTGTATTCATTAACTTTAACTAGAAACTTTGAGTCAATTCAATATTTCAATTTAGTTCAACTGATATATGTTAAATGCCGATATTAACTCGCATTAAAATATAATTGGATTCGTCTGATACCACTATTGAAGTATGGTTCGAAGGTGGACGAATTCTTCAATCTCCATTAACCAAATGTTGACCTTAAAATCATAGAAAAACAGCAATCAAACGAATTTAATAGTGATTCTACCTCATATGTCTTAAAGGGATCTTTTCACGCTTTGGTAAATTGACGAAATTAAAAAAAAGTTGTTTCAGATTCGTAAGTTTTCGTTTTAGTTATGATATTTGTGAGGAAACAGTAAAACAGAACATTAACCATTCTTTAATATAGCCATTATATGCATCTTTTGACGATTTTAAAACCTAAAAAATATAAAGCGTTGCAACGCGAAACGATTGAATAATTTGGAGAGTTCTGTTTTTGTCGTTAAATTTTGTGAAACTACGAAGATTGCTTATATAAGGTATAAAATACATCAAGATTGTGTACTCGGCGGAATAGCTCAGTAGGCTAAAGCGTTTTTACTTCAGGACTCTGGCAGGACTCCAGGGGTCACTGGTTCGAAACCTGCTCCGGGCAATGTTCTTTTCCTTTTTTTAATTTTTTTCTTGATTTTTTACTGGAGCTTTTATGATCCAATGTTTACATTTATCAATATAAAGCATTTAATGAATAAGTTAAAAAAAATGCCAAAATCTGTGAAAAGGCCCCTTTAAGATCGCGATAAAACATGACAAGGACGGAGATATGGTATTTATTTGATAGTTATAACAATTGATACCATGTCACAGATAACAAATGGTACTGTCCGGTTGTAATTACAATCGGAACGTTAAGTCCTTTTGGTGACAAATGAAGGGATAATATCGATTGCGTTGAAACTATAGCAATATAAGCTACCTTACATGAAAGATTCGCTGAAATGTGAATTTTAGGCGTTGTTTTTTTGTTTCTTTTTTATATGTAATGATTTTATTTAACAATATACAAGTACATAATAAACATACTCATATGTGTATAAACATGCATATAAGGCATGCACAAACGATACATTCGTCTTACCAAGATAGATAAGTTCGGTATTTACAAGTAACTCATTTTCTTATATTTTAACATTTAGCACAGTGCAAAAACTTTGTGTAAGATTTTGTACATTTACAAAACAAAAATAACATAAGGTTGTAGGAGAGTTTGACATCACGTTTGAAAGAAGTAGTTAGCGTTTACTTAGGCTTCATATTCACTTTAGCATATCTTAGAAAAGAAAGCTGTATAAACATAGTAAGATGTCTTCATCATTATAACGCAAGGTTACTAGGTAGAACAACATTTTGACGAATTTTGTTTAGCAAATAAAAAAGAGAGAAAGCTCTTACGAGGTAACGTAGGGATCTGCGATGTATGTATAATGGCAATGTAAAGGTAAAAAGATAAACAGGGTAACATCGGCATTAGACAGCATTCACAGCGAAAGCGAAATGGAAAATTGTCGGTCGGTTAAGTTTGCGTGATTGGTTTGGGATGCTGAAAAAACAGACAAGAACAAACAACAAAAAAGGATTGTTTGATGAGGAACGAGATTTGAAACGATTATTGATTATTCATCCGTCCATTTATTTAGGCGTTGTTCTCGATGTTGATTTGAGTTTGAGTGTAATAGCAAACAACTATTAATATATAAATTGACAAGATCAATTGAAATTTAAAAATTCTGTCTGTGTATACGTTCGTACATAAAATATACTTTTAAGAATAATACACTATTACTCATTTCAGATGTATTAACGAATAAACGACGAACGTTTAAAGAAGAGTTTCTCTGCGCTGTGAAATGTTTTATCATAAAATAGTTCTACACTTATTATACACTAATCATTCAAAGACCTGTACTGATACTTACTTAATTTAAAAACGATCACTTACATTATTGAATGTTTGTTTTTGACTGTTGGAAGGGGTTTTTAGTTAAACAAACAATGATGTTTGTTGTTATCAACTGTTGCTAAATCTGAGCAGAGAACCTTAGTATATACCCTTCGGTTGCTGAAGATTTGACTGCAGCCAACCATAATCGTGCAGCATCCTGCAGCATATTTTGAAGTTTTGCGGCTGCATGTAAAAAATATTACAATATTCATTAAGCTAGCGTCTCAAATTGTTCCAAGCGAACCATATTCATGAATGGACAATATGTTATGTATCATACAGAATCGTCTTAGAATCGAAAAGAAGTGTGATTATTAGAAGTTGAACACATATTAAAAATCAAATGCATGTAATAACACTACACCGTATTCATACACATGAAGGCATTTATGTACATTGCTGCATCTATTTTGACAGTGCAGGGATTTCATTTATTTTATTAAAATCGGAATCATTATGCAACAAAAACATATTATGGAACAACACCGAGGTAAATGCAAAGATTTAAATATATGAGAACTCATAAAACACTATCTTGTTAAATACAAAGCATTTTGTAGACACCATTAAAGCAAAAGTAATTGTGTGTGTAATAGTTGGATGGATTTAGATTCGGACAGCATTTACAAATTATGTGTGGCATGTACATTACAGTTAGCATTTTTATAAATGTTTGGTCTCATTGTATGTACGATTAAATATTAGATAATAAAGAGGAAATATGTGTGTTTACTAATCATGCTTGTCCTTATATGGACGCGTAATCAGTTTTAATTTACAGTACTGTTATAATATACTCAAAGGTTTTATTACAATCTAAGTAGCATTTATTTGGCCTTGCTTAACACAGTTAGATCGTAAACTCAAAGAACAGCATGTAAACATGTACATATCTCAAAATACAAAATTACTAAAACTCCTTGGAGCTGCAAAAATAATTATTTTTGTTAAGCCCTTTGTTATTGCTCGTTTACAATTAGCGACAAATACCATATTTATTGACCGGTCTAGAATGAGTCACTTTACACAAAGAATGTATGCGACTTTCTGTGTAATTCAATCACCGAAAATTTTACGTACAAAAAAGTGCGAGCTTTATTAAAGAAATACCATAGGAAGTATAGAAACTATTGTTATTGAACCATATAAACGCATGAATATTCAATACGCTCTACATTAACATCTTAAACTAAACAAATATAAAAAACATACAATATCTAGCAAATCACATGAAACGGTTAATGCGTTTTTTATTGAACCTGTCATTATATTTGGTTTGCATAGTGCACATATAGCAGTTGGATTAGTGAACCTGTTTATACAAATTATTACCAATACCTTCTGAAATACAGTTGAACGATAAGAAGAAATTGAAATGCTCGCACGTCATTTTTCTAGCAAATGTATGTACTTTTGATATAAAGTCCCATGAGTTACAGTCACTACACTGGAGAGACGGCAGATGTTTGTTACGCGAAAAGCATGCATGCAGCGAGATTTGTTAGGATTTCAATGTAATCTTTTATTATGTCAGAAAAACGTTTATTTTCAGGATTCATCGACTTACGATGCCACCTATCCTTCCTTAAGAGTGCGATACAGAGTTTATTACACCGTGGACATAAATGATAGAAAATGATGTTTGGTGTATATCCGTTTTGACAAATCCGATTTCCGTATCGGATTAAACTCTAACGTATTCATATCGAGGTACGGTTTGTTATATATGTGGCGAGTAATTTGTTTCACATTTTGTAAAAGAAAAGCTGATATATTTAAGACCCCTCTCGTTAAATTAAACATGGCTTGTTTAAGTAATATTAACACTTTATGTATGAAAAGCGCCAAACACAATCAAAATATAACGTTGGTTTTGCACAAAACAAGAGTTAACCTTGATATTTCATGCAAGACTTATGTTATGCTTATAATGTGTGTTGCAGTTGTTATCAACTAATTATTTTGTTTTAAAAGATAATATAAATAGTTGATGTATTTATTTAGTAACAATTCCGAAAAATGTATTGTTATGCTAATGCATACCATGCGTTCCTTTATTTCGCGAGATGATCAAGTTAAACATTCAAAATAACACTAAGATACCACGCATGGCAATATGTGTTTAATGCATGTTTACACTTTCAAAATACTTGAGCTAATATTGCATTGCGATACTGCATGTATCAATACTCATCATTATGACGATTTGTTGTTTCCAAGAACGAAACAACATTGAATAGATTCTTACAATTCCAAAGATCTTGGTATTGCGAAAATATATTAGTATTGTATACAGGGATTCGCAAAAAATGCTAGTGTCATATATATATATATATATATATATATATATATATATATATATATATATATATATATATATATATATTTATATATATCACACGTATCAATCACCAAACAGACAATCATACCATAGCTTAAATAAACAGGAAATTCATTTATTTTCATTATACAGTTCATATTTTTTATATTTTACTTTCGGTTGCAATTTTATTAAAAATACATAACATTGTTTTTCCAATTGTGTCTGCTGATGGAATTGAAGTGCAAATAGATTTACTGCGAGGAAAATATGCAATTAAACAAGTATCGTACTGCTTTATCCCTTTATTTCCGTAGCATGAATACTATATTTGATAAACTGTTGCATCAAGGTTTATAGTGAAGTATTGTAATACGTGATACTGGTTTTCACCTTATCAATGATAACTGTTATTTTGCATAGGGCATACCGTATGGTAATTTAAACGACTATGGTCTGTTAAAAAAAGTTTTTTCATACTTAAGATGGTTATAATTCTAATAAGTTATAATTGTACATATTACATCACCGTATGGGAAATACATTTGCATAAACTCCGTCTTTTCACATATTGCAAACATGCCATCCGGTTAACATCTATAAACGATCACATACAAACGAGTAAGAAAAAAGCATTGATTTTCGAACTTACAAAAAAATAAAACGTTGAATTGTTCTTGTTTAAGTAATATTAACACTTTATGTATGAAAAGCGCCAAACACAATCAAAATATAACGTTGGTTTTGCACAAAACAAGAGTTAACCTTGATATTTCATGCAAGACTTATGTTATGCTTATAATGTGTGTTGCAGTTGTTATCAACTAATTATTTTGTTTTAAAAGATAATATAAATAGTTGATGTATTTATTTAGTAACAATTCCGAAAAATGTATTGTTATGCTAATGCATACCATGCGTTCCTTTATTTCGCGAAATGATCAAGTTAAGCATTCAAAATAACACTAAGATACCACGCATGGCAATATGTGTTTAATGCATGTTTACACTTTCAAAATACTTGAGCTAATATTGCATTGCGATACTGCATGTATCAATACTCATCATTATGACGATTTGTTGTTTCCAAGAACGAAACAACATTGAATAGATTCTTACAATTCCAAAGATCTTGGTATTGCGAAAATATATTAGTATTGTATACAGGGATTCGCAAAAAATGCTAGTGTCATATATATATATATATATATATATATATATATATATATATATATATATACATGTGTATATCACACGTATCAATCACCAAACAGACAATCATACCATAGCTTAAATAAACAGGAAATTCATTTATTTTCATTATACAGTTCATATTTTTTATATTTTACTTTCGGTTGCAATTTTATTAAAAATACATAACATTGTTCTTCCAATTGTGTCTGCTGATGGAATTGAAGTGCAAATAGATTTACTGCGAGGAAAATATGCAATTAAACAAGTATCGTACTGCTTTATCCCTTTATTTCCGTAGCATGAATACTATATTTGATAAACTGTTGCATCAAGGTTTATAGTGAAGTATTGTAATACGTGATACTGGTTTTCACCTTATCAATGATAACTGTTATTTTGCATAGGGCATACCGTATGGTAATTTAAACGACTATGGTCTGTTAAAAAAAGTTTTTTCATACTTAAGATGGTTATAATTCTAACAAGTTATAATTGTACATATTACATCACCGTATGGGAAATACATTTGCATAAACTCCGTCTTTTCACATATTGCAAACATGCCATCCGGTTAACATCTATAAACGAACACATACAAACGAGTAAGAAAAAAGCATTGATTTTCGAACTTACAAAAAAATAAAACGTTGAATTGTTCTTGTTTACCAAGATCGTTAATCGCACCAAAATTATTTAAATCATCTTGTTCGCCATTAAAATGAAAGCGACAAAAAGACGTTCGCGCTAAAGACACACAAGCGGTATCGAACATCACAATTAAATAAAGATTTTAATTCAATGCATACAGAGAAAGATTTGAGGTTCAAAAAAGCTAGCATAATAAAAAAATCAAGTACTTACCTGCATACATAGCAGAACAATGTAATGTTTCAACATTAACATACAATGTCCTTAATGTTTATTTAAACAAACACCTGTTTAAAAGCCTACGGATGGTAAGCTTGATTTAACTCTAGTATTTGTATACAAATTTCTGCATACGAACTTGATTTATTTGAAAATCAGTGATTATTGCAAATCCTTTCACTTAAGTATACTTACTTTTTGACTGAACAAGATAAAGGTAGTCTAAGAATAATCGAACGAGACCGGGGGCCGAAGAAAGCCGTTAAAAATTCTCTGAAAACATGTAAAATGTTAATATAATTAACGTCGAGTTAATTTCGAAAATAATATATGCTGCATCTTTGTCGTCCTATTAAAACAATTGACATACATTATACTCGCAGATATCTCGGAATGAATGATGGCAATGAAGAGGAATCATGGTTATTAACAACTTAGGATAACGATCGAATGTCAATATTGCATTTTATCAAATTATGAATACGCTATTCGTGGTTTGAAAGCAGCATTTAAAAATATGCATAACAATTGTCCAAATTCAATATGTTTACATATATGGAGCAAATAACACGATTCTGTATTACATGTATTTCAAACGGTCGACCTTTCACAAACATACATAAATATTTTTAAATTGATAAAACAACAACAAACATCCAACACCAACTTGAGGGATCGGTATTTAAGTATAATGCTCGTTAAAGACAAAGAACAGAAGGCAAAACAGTGTGACACAGGACACATGAACTGGACACAAAAACGCAACAAACTCAATGTCAGGCCGGCTAACTGAGAAGTGTACTTGGCTTCCAATCTGATTACCACAGTCTTAATCCTCGGTCCTGCCACATATGCGTGCTAAAAGGTAATGCAATCTTTGCTATGGCCACTCTACCCATACACGTGATTCAACTAGAGAAGTCGTCAGGTATTTGCACAAGTATGTTTTAAACTAACCTCCTAGGATCACAAGTCACATTAAATAATTGACATGAAAATATAATTGCAAATTAAATTTTTCAGATCATCGTCATTTATTCGAGAAACAAGGACCACCTTATTGCAAAAATCGAACATTCTTGGTTGTTTATTAATATAAAGCCACCAAAAGTGTACTTAATTGTTGTTTTGAATGAAAAATAGCTAAGCTAATTACAATTCAAATAAAGTATTATACCCATTTAGCTTCATACGCTGAGCAAAATTTAAAACAGAAATATGCAAAATATATAGACTAAATTTATAACGTTCATTAGAAATACGATTCCAAAACAGTCGAACTGGGCATAATATGAATTCGTTTATTACAAATACCATTCCACGATTGGCTCTTTAAACGTAAACATGCGTGTGGCATTAAATAACACGATTTAGCGAATTACTTAACTCCCGATAATGTGATACTTTGTGACATTCGGAATTTTTAAATCTTCATGTAACCATTCTAAAAAGTAAAACTTGATGATTACTACAAGCGTAACCCATTCATAGAAAATGCCTTTACGCCTGCGACATACACGGTATGGCCTACCTGGTCAATTTCGAAAACAAACATAAGGTGATGACACATAGACCAGATAAGTTATATACTCAATTAAGGTCAAGTCCAAAACAAAATCCTCGTATTTAAGAAAAAAGATTCACGTTTCTAATATTTCTTTAACATTATTCTTGCAGTTGACTAACCGCAAAACAAACCTCTCCTTCAAGTGTGTTCTGATAATGACATGGGCAAAGGTTAATAACATAGTAAATTATGCAAAAGGTTGTGCCGCTATGGAACCGTAATCAAACGTTTTAGATGTAAACACCATTTTACATCACATAAAGCTTAACAGTAGATTATTGGTTTCTAAACATTTTAATACTCGATGTCTCGTGCAATGATAATTATGGTATTTAACTGAAAATAAAACATGCCATAGGCACTTGACATTATAAGCTGGCGTGAGTTGATATCACAAACTGTTTTCGAATGCAATATCACTATAATTTATTAACAATACAATCGGTATGGTCTGACAGCTTATGAACGAGTTTGTTATGCCTTTCAAATTGCATGGATTTCGAAAAATGTTTAAGGTTACGTGGAAACCGTGTATGATTGTGAACTGCTCAATCTAAACATGTCGTGTTATTAATAAGAAACAAATATTAATAATTTGAACCGACGGTTGCATCTTTTGGTTGTCCGCTTTAAATGGCGGTGTAGACGCGTCGAACCAGATACTTAGCGCAGAGTTGATCACTAGCGGTTAGCACACATACTTTAAAACAAATATCTCACACAGAATTATTATTCAATCTAATAAAGCAACACATAATATTCTTAAAATTCGTTTTGCCTTTATAAAATAATTAATGCATTAATTTGAACCAGATCATTGGAAACCCTACAATTTTGCAAATGATTGCACATATCAAATAAATGCACGTTTGTTTACACAATTAATCGCTATTTATCTCGGAAGAAACGTTCGATGTATGATGTTAAAATACCCTATTGCATAGTTTTGATGAATATGCAGACTTTTAAATAACACACCATTCTGCCATGGTTAATTCGTCAGTATTATTGTGTGTGCCAAATATTAAAATCAGTTAAAACTCCACTAATATTCACTCTAGTAGACTATTTGTGTCAATGAAATGATTTACTTGGAACCTAAGTCTAGCAAACACGTTAATGTCATTGTCAACTTGTCATTTGCATCGTTCTAAACGATTGATCCTCATTTCTCCTCACTTCGACAAGAGAGACGAAAGAAATTAGGAATGTAGCGGTAATGCACTATATTTACGGGCTTGTCATCATGGTGCATCTGGAGACCTGGTCAACGTACAATAATCTCATTTTTTGATGCGACAAAAAAATAAGCGTTTGTGTGTGATCCTAACATCCCAAATCGTTGGTAGCTGAATGCGCTTTTTTATCAAATGTGATGAGGACCTTCTACAACTGGATGGTGATATCATGGTATACAATATGGCGTCCAAGATTGGAACTTCATCTTTTATGTGCTACTTTGTACATCTTCATGTTCAAAACGATAAGATGTTCTTTAGACATCTCAAAACGTTGACAAATTGTATTACATATCATGCATTCAGATCAAATCCTATTTAATCTAATTAAAAATTCTTCCTCAACATAATAGACGCATACTTTGGGTTTTTATAAGATATTCGGCATGAGTTATATGCCTTTTTGTGGATAACTTTAATAAAAATAAACTTGAAAAAGCACGGCTAATTGTCTTATGACAAAAACCACTCTTCCCCTTAACTAGAATGTGAGAGAAATTGCGTCGTCTTATCTCTTGTTCAAGATTTACGTCGACGTTTAAATTTATGACAACATTACTGATTAGGTGAATAGCCGAATAGAGCCTAGCGTTGCAAATAAGATATGTGCGTTAAGACACGAAGAGTATATTTTGACAATTATTTTTCATTTAATGAATAATAAGAAAGATTCTAAAGTAATTGTGAATTAAACAATTTATTAAACGTTCCACAATTCACAACACCGTCGTAAATAAGATCGTACACGATTCGTGAACAATCCATCGCTGGGACATTTACAAGTGCTACAGTTGAGATATTATAGTGGTCAGATACCAAAACATGTTTATGTAGTCAATGTTTATGATATTTCCGCTACCAAATATATGTATTTAATTAATCTACAAAGCGAACAATTATTTCGTTGTATCAAAATACATAATATGAATTCACATGACTTGTTATATCCTCCGCCAATACGTTTTAACAAGCAGACATATGTTTCGTCAAGCAAAGAAAGCCAATAAAAGGCTTAATGTGATAGTACTCAATGAAGTAGACCCATTCCTTATAATAAGCAATTTTCGACTGATACATTTCACGAAAGTAAGTGCCGTATGAACCTCTTTTTCTAAGTTTTTTTCCAGAGATAGTTCATTATCATTCTTTGACGTGTATACTATTGACGTTTATTATATACATTTTAACAGTTTGCGCCCTGGAACACATACGCTTTAAGAGTGTTGTTTCTTAAATCAAGATTATACGATCTTATATTTTGTTTTCTAAACATAATCTCAATTATAAATCGAAACATATGATTCAATTGATGGGAGAAGTTCTAGAAAATAAATAAATGCGAAGTCCCATTCAATTGCAAATAAGTTAACTGATTACAACATACAACTCCCATATGCACCCAAGACGTGCGCTCTGTTAGAACATCTCAATAAAAGTGCCCAGATTCGTTCATAGGAACATAAACACAAGCTTAGTCTATACCAAATACGAGATCACTTTTAGGCATTGACGCTAACATTATTGTTTTTTATTTCACATATGCAAACAGATGTAAACACTTTTTAAATGACGGTACCACACAACGGTACCAGTTTATTTAAATAGATTGCATTTCATGTAAAATTATTTTATAATTGTTTGGAATCTCTCTTGTCCATTGCCTGGGAATTCAACCAGTACTTGGTGTCTTTTGCGGAGATCAAAAGAACGCTCCCACAGTGGGATCGATTTCTTGACACCCCGATTGCTAGGCGGATACCACATCCATGATACCACGGCGACCTAATATGATCATAAAAGGAAAAATAAATAAGACCAAAAAAAACCTGACACATTCAATTATATAATGCTGGGAGTGTAATCTGGATTTAAAATGCAATCACACAAATTGTTACAATTGAAAAGTTTGATTTAAAATTGCACTATACATGGTTTTCACATAAAAAGTGTTAATATACATTTGTTTACAAATACTTTATGGTCAGATATTACAACTCTCAACATTTGTTTTTGCATTACAATCAAAATTTAAGATGTAGGTTGCGTGCATCTTGTTCTTGCCTGATGTGCAGTAACTCACGATTGTTCATTTAGATTAGTTCTGTATTTCCTGAGGATTTACACATATATACTCCATGCCTTATTGCTATACATATCTACAACTTCATTCGGTGAGGATGCATGTATGTCGTCAAATAATATATGGCAGATGTCACGATCTGTAAGGGTATGATCGATAACTCGAAAATTGTTTTAACGGTCTATAACAGGTTCCAATTCGAAATAATCATCCAGATTGGTAATCGTAAAGAACGATTCGTGTGCACGAGTTTCACCATTTTGTAACGTTTAGCTTTACCAAAGAGTAAATGCCCCGTTTAAATATGGTTTCAATTTTAAATAAGTTGTGTTTATGAAAGTTATTCAATAATCACGTGTCATATTTCAGAGTATAATCTGCTGTACTGAATGGTAGTCGATAAGAAAGTCATTTATTGCGTTAAAGCGACTTTCTAATACGATTATGTTCATTGCTTCATCGTAAGGAACACTATATTTGAACAAGTAATAATGTATTTTAGCATTTTTTTGTGAAATAATTATGTAAGACATGATCCAGATATTGTTGCAAAAACTTGTAATAAAACTCCATGCATATTTGATGCAATAAATACGTTTAAACTAAATATATATTATTCGCATGCCAAGGTCATGTCATTTTTAGATTCTATGTAATTTATTTCTTGACTTAAATACAATTTGTACAATAAAAGGATATATTGTGATAGCGATAAAATTCGAAGGTTGTTATGTTAGAAGCGTTTAGCATTATTTATTAAATTTGCCAGATGTTTATTTTACTAGTTTGCACTAGGGTACTCTTCGCCATGTTAATCATTTAAACATTTAGGCCTTTCTTGTTCAGTAAACTAAAATTCTTATAACATCTAAACACAATATTTTTGCAAGATAAATATTATTTTCTAATATTTTTTTTTCAAACGTGTACAATACTTGAATTACGTTAATATGGTTTATATGGTCCTTGTAAACTCTGACTGGTGTTAGATAATATATATATATATATATATGTATAAATAAACAAAGCGAAATGCACTTAGAATAGCCAGATGAGCCGACGGGACTAAAGTCGATTAAATATACTATGTTTTTGTAGCATTCTTAGACAGCCGTTGATTACCAATTGTTTTACTACAACTTAAACGACAGGTGTAAAATGTCATAAAAACGCAAGCATAATTAAAAATCCTATGTATACTATTGTAACTGGTATAATACTAATTGTGTTTTCATTTTCCTAAATATATCATATTAAGAAGGCAGGAGTGTCATTTATTAGTCTCTTGCTTTATGATAATTTATGTTGCTGAAAGATCATAATATTGTTTGTATTTATCTTTATCATTGATTTGTTTGCTTACGCGCAATATGCATACATATATTGTGTTCGTATAATGGTTGTTTGTGGTGTGGGTAAATGTACATTGAATGTCTTTGTTGTTTTAACAGTATCGATACTTTAGATGCGCTCTTCATTTTTCAATACATCGGCGTCGTCGTTTGTTTAGATGGGTTTTTACATTGAATGAATACTCAAACTATTCAGAGAACCTTTTAGACATACAATACTACATTTTGTAAATTTTGCCAATGCATGTTTGGTCGTATGGAAAATAATGTACCTCGATTAACTTAGATATACATTTTTTATCTAATCGGAATCGTACACTCTTTATGTAAAACCCATTCAGTTGAACAATTTCAGTATGTACATATGTATAGTCTGATTTATGCACATTTTTTTGACGTTTATTGTTTTGCATGCACCGTTATATGTATTTTTTTATCTATGAAAAATTGCTTTTTTAAGAGTGTGTGTTAAATAAGCATAATGAGTATCGCCACAGGCGGCATTTATAAATAGCCTTCATTAATTTGTTGGAATTTAGTTTCTGATCGTCTCCTGATTACAAATTAAGTAATTTCAATAAAACGTGTTACAGCTATATGGTCTGGTATAGCATTATGGTATATATTCCATGTAACATTGCAAACTATATTTTAGAAATATAAGACAATTTATTTTACTTTCCGTAAAAGTGAAACATGCGTCCCTTGTTTTGAATCTCGTGCGAAAGTGTATTGTATGCATAGTTAAGGTTATTATAAGATTCAAAGACCTATATATAGAAGGATAAGAAACTCTCGTTTTGCCTATCGCGTTTTTCTATACTGCCTCCCAGCAGACGTGATTCCGCGAGAGTCAGGTGCGCGTAGTTTGGAGATGCCGGAAATGGAATTAAATCCGCCGTTTATCGCCATTTTGTTTAATCGAGTGCATCATTCTCCATCGTATTTTTCTTACATTTGGCTAGATATATATTCTCCTGACTTGAATTGGTAAGTATTTGACACATTCGTGTTGATATTTATAATTTCAATGTCTTATTTGCTATTTTTCGCGACCGATTAGACTAACTCTGAGCTGATTTAGAATTAGTTCAATTGCAGTTAAGTTTCCATTGTTTTGATCTCAATTTTTGTCGGTTTCCGGTTAGTCGCCTGTTATGTAAGAATACAAAGGAAGCTAGAAAGGACATTATTTAGAGTTTTTGCGACATAAATACTAAAGTGTACGATTTGCAAACGCTTTCAATCACGGATGTTTTAAGTCGACGATGTTGTTTTTTTAGGAATAATTTCGTCATTCGAAAAATATGTAAGCAAAGGTATTTTTTGTTAGGAGCAGTTTATTTATTGCTCTGATAGTATTATCCATTTAGCTAACCGATATGGTTCATTTCAATACTGTGCACTTTGACAATTGGCAACAAACCTTATAAATTATTTTTTTGTAAAACTTTTTTGTTTCTTATGCAACTTGCATGAAGTAAAGTTTTTCTGCTAGGGGAGATGTTAAGCTAATGTTATATAAGAAACAATGTATGAACAAATGCATTTTTTAAGATTTTAACCTCAATATATTATATGCATGTTGAGCATATTCAACGGATAAATTTCTTTCTAAATTCTAAGGCCGTTATGACATGGCGTTGGCTTTTTTTGTAATTTTTTTTGTATCTCATGTAAATTGCATAAAGTAAAGTTTGTCTGCTAGGAGAGATGTTACACTATTGCTATAACAGAAAAAGTGTTGAAAAATTGCATTTTTTAAGGATTTCAAGCTAAATATATTATATGCATGTTGAGCATATTCAACGGATGAATTTCTTTCTAAATTCAAAGGCCATCATGACATGGCATTGGCTTTTTTGTAAAACTTTTTTGTTTCTCATGCAAATTGCATTAAGTAAAGTTTTTCTGCTAGGGGAGATGTTTGGCTAGTGTTATAACAGAAAAAATGTTTGAAAAAAATGCATTTTTAAGGATTTCAAGCTAATTATATTACATGCATGTTGAACATATTCAACGGATGAATTTCTTTCTAAATTCTAAGGCTGTCATGACATGGCGTTGGCTTTTTTTGTAAAACTTTTTTGTTTCTTATGCAACTTGCATAAAGTAAAGTTTTTCTGCAATGGAAGATATTAGGCTAGTGTTATAATAGAAAAAATGTTTGAAAAAATGCATTTTTAAGGATTTCAAGCTAAAAATATTAAATGCATGTTGAACATATTCAACGGATGAATTTCTTTCTAAATTCTAAGGCTGTCATGCCATGGCTTTGGCTTTTTTTGTAAAACTTTTTTGTTTCTTATGCAACTTGCATGAAGTAAAGTTTTTCTGCTAGGGGAGATGTTAAGCAAGTGTTATAACAAAAAATGCATTTTTAAAGATTTTTAGCATAATAAAATGAATGGTGCATGTTGAATATTTTACACTGATGAATTTCTTTTTAAATTTGAAGGCTGTCATTACATGGCCTTGTTTCTTTATATGTTAAACTTTTTTGTTTGTCATGCAAATTGTATGAAATAAAGTTTTTTCTGCTAGGGGATACAAAAAGCTAGTGTTATAACTTATAACAGAAAAATGTTTTAAAAAACATGCATTTAAAGTATTTTTGCTTTATGCATAATGTTGCATGTCGAAAACTTCAATGTATGAATTTCTTTCTAAATTTTGAGGCTGTCATGACATGGCATAGTCACCAGAAAGAAAACAAATCTTTTAGGCCATAGAAAACAACGTAACAATTTAAATGTACATTTTTATTTTGTATTAATTTACTTATGAAGCTTGTAACATTTGTACGAAAATCATTATGGTAATTAAACAGCACTGTAAATGACTGTAAAAAGTCACAAGTTCAAACAAAGAACTAAATGGATGCAATTTTGTTCAACTCTTACTTTCATTTTCCATCTCTAATGACTCAGCTTTATGCTTTACTCATATATACAATGCATAATTGTTTGATTAAGCCTCTCTTCACACATGCAGACACAGTATGATACATGAAAATGTTTTATTTATTTTTCAGGGAAGGAGACTTTGGAGCTGTGACATCTGAGGGTACACGTTATTCGTCAACTATCAGGTCATCATCGTGTGAATTGTTAACACCAAGAAAACTAAATTGCATCAAATGCACAAATTACAGTTATGCACTTGCGAAAAGGAAAAAGCGCTTGGATGATAGAATAATTCATCCTAGGAAATTCAGCCATTCCAGCTTTAAACACTCAGATATGACCCGGGATGAATTGTGCCTTAAACTAAAGGAGCAAAAAGGAGAAATTAGTGACTTAACAAATACTGTATGGAAATTAAGAAGACAATATGAGAATTCGATAAGGAAGGAGGGTGTTTCAGTTTAGGAGCATGAAAGTTTGGAATTATTAAAGCTCGTAAATGGATTCCTGAAGTGAACAATTTAAGCGTTGCTTTCCAGATAGTAACAAACGCTGCAAATGCCAAAAACGTCCGTAAGCAAAAACAACGTAATGCAAAATTTTTATTACACTAGTGAAATGTGAAAAATATGTAATGACTTTATGCGAGTCAAACATGTGATAAGTAGAATTATTATGTTGTAATCTGATTTTATAATATATTATGTATAGAATTACTATGTTGTTCTCTAAATGTTGTATATAGTATTATATATGTAGTTTGCATTGCATGTAGAATAGTATCTATAGTTTATATGTGTCACGTTCTGAGAAAACTGTGCATAATACCTGTGCGTAAAGCGTTATCCCAGATTAGCATGTGCAGTCCTCACAGGCTAATCAGGGACGACACTGTACGCCTTGTTAAGATTTTTGGTAAGAAGAGACTTTTTTTAACAAAAAATACCATAAAAGCTGAAGTGTCGTCCCTGATTAGCCTGTGCGGACTGCAAAGGCTAATCTAGGATGACACTTTACGCACATGCATTAAGCCCAGTTTTCCTAGAACAAGGCTCATTTCTATCTCGTACAAATTTATTACTGTTCATACTCATGATAATATGAAAGAAAATTAAAATTATGTTCTCCTGACTACTGAAGACAGCACTAATACTTAATAGCTAAATGAACCTTTTGAAACCAGCAAAGTTTTCTTATTACTATTGTAGGCGAAAGACATACATCCATTATTTAAATTAAACACAACAAAGAACATATATTTCAAGAATTATTTTTCATAACATACCTTTCAAGTTTTTATCATGTTTCTTTGTAACATGACCACGGAACCCTGCGACAGTCTTGTATTCACGTGAACACTCTGGACAAACATAAATGTTAGGACATTTCTCAACACTTGAACTAGACTTAGAGACACTAGATATATTAACATTCTCTTCATCGTTTGTATAATCACCTAAAAGATCGTCAAGATCAATATCACTCTCCCATGATAAAAAGTTCGGATCTTCTTTACGTGACATTATTACAGCTCATAAAATTTAATTTAATTTAAATCCAAACAACAACTTGTATCACTGATTTCAGTTAGACAAGAACAACACATGGAAGGCGTATGTAAAATACAAAATGTATCATACTAAATATAATGTTATGATTTACGAATGTAGAGTTGTACCTATTGAGACCAATTACAAACAGCGGTGATTAATTGCGCGAGAATCTTTAATATGTATTAATTGAAATTAAAATAATTAAAATATAATCTGCTTGATGTTGCGGTTATGAAAAACAACACAACAAAACATGCGTGAATTGTTTGTAACAAGTAAAAAGTCTCATCAAAGACATAATATGAGCGGCTGAATCGGCAAATTTTAGCCGATAAATAACACTTGTTTATACACACACACACAACAAATACACAAAGCATCTTAAACATTTTATTTGTAACAAACAATCTCAACTTCAAACAATTAACAACACAACGTGATAATCGCCTGAAAATAATTCTTTAAGTAATTTATTTAACCACCATCGGCGAAGCGAGATCGGTTTCCATACACGCGCGGCCATTATGAAAGGTACGCGCTCGTAGCTAACCACGTGACCCCGCCGCAAGATTATTGCGAGAAAGCGCGTGGTTTCCTATCCTGTGTATTATAGGTCTTTGTAAGATTTAATTACGAGAAAAAAGCGAAATTATTAACCGTTCGTTTTCCTCTCACTCTATCTAGATAACAAATTTGATACAAATTAATGCATTTAAGTATATGATCATTCTCTGATGATATCAATTCAGGTGAAACTTTTTTAAATACAAAAATGAAAATGTAAAGTTCATGTTACTTTACCAGAAAGAAAGCAACCAAAATTATCTTCTTATGAAACAGTATTATAATATCAGTTGTAAAATTTTCTCAATTTTCATAAACAATAGACTAACTAGTGTTGGCATACACTATTAAATTAAAGTTGTATTACTATTTGATCAATACTTAATGTCTTGAAACCATTTATTAGCGTTTCAAAGGCACTCCTGGTCGATCGTTGAAGTTTAAAAACACACAAAATGCATTTGACCCATACCTTACCGTACATGCCGTATGATATTTACTATAATACGTCCATATTGCTTAAACGTGAAACTAGCCTTTGATGTATTCTTAGCCGAACAGGCAAAAAGGGAATACATCACATAACATAACGGTGTTCAAATTGTATAAACACAATCACAACTGTGAATACATATGCGCGGCATGAGCATCTTTTTAGTAGAGGAAGTAATCAGACATTCGAATGTTTCATCGTTTGAATCGTGATTCACTCTTTTTCGTCCGTTGTCCCAGTCGATATGTTAGTTTATTTACCTTGGATGCTGCAAGAAATAATAAACGCTTCGTTCAAAAGATTCAAATCATATGATTTGTCCTCTTAATTCTGAAATGCTAATGTGTAATTTGCTAAATTTTGTTTATTTGAAACTGCATTTTAAGTTGTATAATATTTTAATTAAAATTATGCAACTTACTAAGTTAACGTTCAAATAAACATATGCAACTTCAAAACAGCACTCTTAAAAAAAGTTAAACAACCTCAATGCGTCATACAAGAACATTTGACACAAAAACACGTCTTCTAGATGTATTTACTGTATGTTAACTTAAATTAAATTGCGAGAAAATTGAATGATATGCTAAACAACAATGTTTTTATTTTGTTGTAGCAAACATTAGTCACTGTTTCAAATATCCAAACTTAGAAGGAATCATTATCTTGTCAACAAGCAATATATTATATTCACTTAAGTAATTGTCTAGTGTTTTTTTTAAGAATTGAATACGATTGATATAATATATAATATATCCCGAAACATGTTCACACTTGTGTTTTTGTGCCACTTGGAGCTGTTAAGAAGAATGTTTTGCAGTGACAATGAAGTAGGCTCTTAATAGAGACCAATCCACCCAGCATAATGATTTCCAAATATATATTATGGCATGCAATATGTAATAAAGTTCGTTATACCATTCAGGTCAGGGGTTTATTCTTTAAATATTATTAACTTCTGTGTAACAACATTTTTTTCTTGTTATGTAAAAGTTTATCCCCAACGGTGCCATACAGTTGCCACTGAACAACTGTGCATTCTCTGAAATAAGGGCATCTGCACCATTCAATATGGCATTGAATGTTCCGCGACATTATTATCTAAGTAAATTTGTTAAACTAGTCAGCAAAGCAGAATATTTTTGCATAACGTCATAGATTGAGAACGTCCCTTATAGAGCAAACCACTAACCATATTAAAACGAATGTATACAATGTTTCATTTAGACTGTACGCTTAATTGATCACAAACATGTAAAAGCTTTGGTGCATGTATAATCAATGTAAGTGCATACAGACTTTCTTACGTAGCACACAAATTGCATACATGGGTTAACATGTATTGGGTGATTGACATGCAGTTAATGATGTTGTTCGAGAACATTTCATCAGGCGTGATCTTATAATAAAAAAAGGAAAAGCTTAATAAGAAAATTAATGGGATGCATGAGTTGACCGATTAAACAAATTCAAAACCATCAGTACATGTAAAGTGTTCAACATCGACTCAATTATACAAGAAAGGCAACACACGATCTCGTTAAAATGATAAAAAAATATAAGTATTGCATCGCGGTTTTCTGTTTGCAGTAACAAAACAGAGGAATAAGTTTTTTAGCTGAATCAATTTACTTGTTTTCATGATATAAAACTATATGGCTAAAAGCAGTATTTTGCTACCCTTACGCATAACATATGGTTGATATTCAATTATGATAACACCAGACTTGGAAATATTTAAACAGTCCTGGAAATTACACTGATTATGTACAAAAATATGTCTGTTCAAATTATGTATCAGTAATTATAAAAACATTTTGCGCGCCTTTATTTACTACTACACATCAGGCATCATTAAAAGCTGTCTTATAGCATTTAAAGATCTGTTTTGCAAACCCATTTCCTTCTAACGTTTAAGTATAGACTGCCCTTTTTAAAGTGTAGTCAGAGATTTGTGTTTCACAAGTAGTCATTATGAGATGAGATCTGTTCAATTATATATTCAATTGCACTGGACGAGCCTTATGCATTCTATTGCATAAACATGTCATTATACGAATATAGTGTGTATATTTTGAAGAAGTAGTAACCATTTATCACAAGTATTGCATTGCATATGAATTAAATGAGTTTAACATGAATAATTACTTTATACTTTTAAGTGGACAATCAATATGTGCCAAACGTTCTCTTAATTTGTCTTTTTTATATAGAAACAAACTATATTGTTGGCCATTAAGGTCAACATTTGAAAAAAATACGGAAATATATGTCAGATAAATATATTATTGTTGAATACATATAGTAGTTTAATAAATTATATGAATGGTTAAAATGTTATTCAACGCGAAAACTTATTTGTTTTAGCCGTTAGCTGCCTTTTTATTGGATGTAGTAACGCTTCTTCATACAATAGGTTTACGATACTGTAATACCAGTCGTATAACGCGAAAACACTGAGCGACATTTGTATGATAATAAAAGCAAGTTTGAAAACTGGATGCGCTGTCAACAGTGTTAATACGTAAACACGGGTTTTAACTGTGTTCCTCACTCTCAATGCACACACTATTCTTCTTTAATTTATTCTCTTGATATGCTGTCACCAGATTATGTATGTAGCCTAAACTTTAATTATGTTTGGGGACGCATTTTTAGTTCAACGCCGGACCCAAGTAGCTCGCCAAGTTGTGTCTATCTAGCCCGCCGAGTACGTGCTATAATTCCAGCTTCAATTGTGACCGCTGCCCAAAATTCGTGTTAATAAACAAATATCCTGTTCGTATATCCGTTTAAAAACGGCAAATAAAAACAGTGTAAAGTGATTTCAAGAACAACTTAACAACAAGTACCACACATTAGCCTTATGCAGCAATATTTTGTGAACATTCCTAAAGCATCAATTATGGTAATTATAGTTTCCATTCTCCCTATTTATGAAACTATTGGTTGCTTTTCGAAATTAGACACAACGCTTATAGATAGCGTTCACCTCTACAGATCTATTATACATTTAAATAGTGCGTACACCAAATATGTTTCTTAATACGAAAACTAAATGAATATTTAAGGAAAAAAACTGAAATAATCAGCCCGTAAATTCGTTTTAACGATGTAATTTCGTCATTAAGTATTTTAGTTATTAGTTCACATCACGTTCACGTTTATCAGTTATAAATGATTCCTGTTACATGTGCAATAATTCGATATTTTATCACACCCCTCACACAAATGTGTGGTTGCTAATCCTCAGCACTATAATTGAAAAAAGTATGACATACTCATTTAAAGTAAGAACAGTATTAAACTCGCGAATTTCCCCTCATAAAGACACATATCGATCACTCGCAAATAATTGTACTTGCATACGAGTTTGTCTTGTTGAACATTCGTACAAGAACATGTATTGCTATATTTTGTTTGCAATCACGACCCGGGTAAGGTTCACTTTAACAGAGATAACATATTAAAAAGCATCCTCGATAATACACTTCATTGTTCGCAATTTCGAAGATACACATACAAAAACTTATAAGGTTCGAATATTTGTAAACATCGTTTTTCAAAATTAAAATAACTGACAGAACAGGGGTTTCACCAAGGGAATATTGTTTTAACAACTTGCTGTTTAACTATGTATTGACTCTGTATACTAAATTTAATATTTGTCCTCAAAGCCTACATCCCTGATCAACAGTACAGATACAAAGAATGATTTGACAGTCAATGTATCTGATTTTGTCGGACCAAATTTCAATACAAATTGTTTTTAATATTGTCTTAAGACTTATGTATTGAGTAAGCCTTGAAAATTCAATGGCACATGTACTACTTCCTTTCAAAATATCATACTATGAAAACATTGTAATATTTGAACACATATCAAAGATTGCTTGTTAAAAATATGTGAGAACACTTTGCTTTGTATACCAAATCATAATATATTTCCAAAATATCTGAAATTTTTTAGAAGCTTGATCGGTATTGTTTTGGATCGCTTAAATTGCTGGTGTGGTGAGCAGAACTATGGATATGTTATAGTTAAACCTTTTAACACTATTTAAATTGCGTGTTCGGTCAAATCTGGGTTATGAAACATCATATTTTTTCTTTATATGTGCTACCTAGGCCATTTTTGCTGTATTCTTTCTGTATTTAAGGAGAGAACTGAAGAAAGGATAATGTAATGAGCTATATGTAAAAAGATACACGCAATTAATCAAAACAATCAACCAAGAACTAAACGCACCGTAATTTATATTTAAATGTAGAGTAAAAACAAAATTAATACGCGCAATTGCTGTTCGTGTAGCGTATATAGGCAAACAAGCATACCCATGCCTTGTATTAATGCACAGGACAGCCTGACTACATCATAAAATGATACAAACTATCAATAATTTGTAATTTTAATTATATATTGTAGGTTGAAGAAATGTTCATTGCATTTTTGAATCAGCTTTTTTGAGCACGTATGGAACTCTTTGATTTCTGTAAGATCTTACAATAGTTATCGAAATACGGTAAACATATGTGGTAAAATGTATTTAATATTGTTTTAAAATGTGTCATATTAATAATCTTTAAATTGTAAAATAGCATACATTATCATCAGACATTTACGTTTGACACAGCATAAACAGATACGCTAAAAGAAAACAAACACAGAATGTTTTTCAAAACTTCAAATGCTATGCATGCTTGAACATTACGGGAAAGTTGCACCTTATGTAATGAGTCAGTGTCAAAAACTAATGCAATTTAAATCGGAACGAAATGTATAAATCAGCGCAATGAATTTTCAAACACTGAATATGAGAAAAAACGGTCCCATCCTCATCATGCACAAACAAATGTGGCACGAATTGGAGAGCTATATCCTGCTGACAGGCAAGCAATACCTCTCGCTTGGTACACATGGTATCATAATTAAAATGAACATTAAGTTGATACTGTCGTCAGAAAACTTAATAAAGCAACTGTAAATTGCTTTATGATGATTTTCTAACTAATATATTGCAGACGATAGCACAGCTTCGACTAATAAAGCTCTCACAAGCTATATATAAAGGACAGCCTGTAGTTAATAAGATAAATCATAGCCATGCGAGCGGTTGCATCATGCGTAAACTAATTATTTCTTGTAATTGACTAGCGCTCAAACAAGTCACTAAGGAAGTTATGTTAATGGCAGGCGACTCGTATAATTACGCTATTATTAATGTATTTGGTTGCATAATTTCAACACGACTCCCGGCATGATATTCGATGTAAAAAGTTACACTGTTAGTATTGACCTATCAGTATTTCGTTTTTCAATTATTGAATCATTCACGGATTGTTTTATGATTTTTGGTTTAACAATACAATTATCGTATCGGTGTAAATTGGTGCAAATTAGCTCTGGAGGCGAACGAAGTGTTATTAGAGGCAGTTCGCTGTGAATTCAGGTATTGGTACGAATGATTCATGTTTAAAAAGCCAATGGCTAATAAGCTGATGTGACCTTATAAGTAAGATTATGTTTACTACAAACTTATGAAACCATTATTGTACAATTAAGAAAATATAAAATTCAAAATACTAATCATGCAGATGTTTACAAACATAATTTGCATGTATTGACGAAAGTTCACGCCGCTTTTCCAATTCTCATCTAACAGAGAATGTTTTATTGATACGGTATTTACGACCCTTAAGTTTCATATGTGTTTTGGGGGTATCCGTAATGTGTACAGACAGAAGTTAAACTTCAACGCTGTGCCATCTTTTCTTTGGCATACATCTACGAAGGTTATGGCTGATGTTACTACGAAGCTGATTGTGATTGTTTTCGTGATAGTGGCTGCACCTAAATATTAGTACTTGATAGTTGTTGTTTTCGATACATGTTCACATATGGTTTATCTCCTACATTTTGATATTTACGCTCTCGTATATTGTTATGGTTTGCTTTGATGTATGTGTATAAAAGCGCGAGTATTGTCAACATTGTATTATCGCAATCTTAAACCAACTTATTATAATGATTCATAAATGTTGCATGCAATTCCTTCAACATCAGAGTAGTATACACCCTATCAAGTATGGACTACACCAGTGAACCCTATAACGAGCGAGTAAATATCCACAACGACACGTGTACTTGTAGTTGTTGTTGAATCAAAATTTGTTCCGAAATTACGAATCATCACATACGTTTTGGTCGAATGAAATAATCCACACAGCATATTTGGGATTTCCCAAAAAGAGCAAAATTATTGTGTATATGGAAAATGGTTCCTTTTTTTCTACTTTAAGTTTATGTTCTGTCTTTGGATCATCGGGAATACATAAGTGTCCCTTTTTCTGACATATCTATTTCTTTTAAACACTTTCAACAAGAAAATACGCGAAGGAAAATGTGTGTGCAATTTGCAAATAATTATCTGTTGAAACGGCCACCGGATAAACTTTGCGAAACCGAAATTTCGCAAACTTAAGTACCCTTTTTTGAAGATTTGCTTCTTTGTGATAAAGTATAGAGTTAATTTTTCAGTATCGCATTGAACTTGCTCATTAACAATGTAAGTAAAGTGAATTATTTGTTAGTCATGGTGTATCATTTAAAGATTGTCAATAAATGTTATAAATTCAAACATCGCTCGGTCCTTCTCATATGTCGTTGAAAGAGAGCGAGAATAGCATGTTTACATTGAGATCGAAAATATGCTCCCTGTTATTTATTGCCAACAGTTTATTATCGCTATATTACTTTTATTATATCTTTTTGTTTTAGGTCGTCATGGCAATTCAATGGGATAATGCTGTATTCTTCCCATCTACTCGATGAATATTCGAATTTCCATATACATTCAAACATGTTTCATACATGTGAAGCTTAACTATTTATGTTTTTAATTTAATACTCATTTAAAACACAATCACTTCAATGAACTTTATAAGATGTAATCTCTTTACCTAAATGGCAATTTATACATGTATCAATGGTAACAGTCACTTCTAGTACATAACATATCTTATAGGGTTAAACAGTTTCCTAGCTTTTGCTACTACAACCACATAATCCGTTACTCAAATCTAAACAAAATATTATTTAAATCTAGAAATAAATATGTAAGCTTAAAAAAGTACTCGTTTTACCAAAAAATTACCAAAGCCTTTCGATTAAATTTCTTTAAATCGATTAATTCAGTCAAACGTTTAAATTTGACAAATTGTTCGTGATTTATGTATAGCTATTTGCACAGTTTCATTACAATGTATTATGTTATGACGTTACTTACCAACGCGTAATGTACACAGTACCATACCTGTATAACGGAAAGGTTCCTGGCATCCACAATACAATGGGCAATGATAAAAAACATCTATATTGGACACCAATAAGATGTAGACCGCCCGCCTATTGTATGTAAGTATATGTTTTATTTACACTACTTAACCCAATCAGCACTTGCTATCAGAATACACTCTTACAAAAGATCTAATGACATGTATTAGAGCTTCACTTCCAAATAAGTTGCTGGATAGATAACAGATAGTTCAAAGAAACATTGCATTCATTACTGCAATATAGTAGTGTGTATGTCAAGATCTGATTTAAGCATCCATCGCAACATAAAGCTGTGTGAAAGGACAATGCTGCGAGAGGACATTAGTTATGGCACATGCACCACATAAAATTCTTGCTTTAAATGCAAATTAGAAAAGTTGGTGAATCACTCCCAAGAGTAAATAAATCAGGAGGCTTGGCAGCCGTACACAACATGTTTGTATTATTTATTCCGACTATGCAGACGTCTGTGAAGATCCTTTCCGTTATTACAAATCACGACTTTGTGGAGATTATCGATTCAAATTTTATTTTCATCTTCTTATTTGTCTACTCCTTTATTTTCTTTGTTGACCGCATTTAACAGAACAACATTAACACATCGTTCATGACATTCAATATTTTGAAAACATTTCTCTGACTTATATTGTGTCTTTAAACATAAACGTTTAGATTATATAGTCGAGTGGTTTAGGTTTAATCAAATGTACCTAAAAATGAAATGTTAGACTTATGTTTCACACAGGCAATTTAACAGACTTCGGCTCTTTGCTATATCTTGATTTAGTATTTTACAGAGTGTTATACTAAGGTATCTCTCGAGGTTGATGAAAGAAATGTTGTCTTGATTACATTTAAATAGGCATTATTTTATAAGAAATAACCAACGGGTTATCACTCTTACAACAAACTTAGACAAGAGCACCGCATAACGGGTGTCACGCTTGGCTGCGGATGCAGTTATGAATAAATAAAAGATTGACATATTTTTTTTGGAAGTCACAGTGACATTGATCTTTGACCTAGTGACTCAAAAATGGGTGTGGCCTGTATAACTCATCAAGGTGCAGCTACATATGAATTTTCAAAGTTGTAGGTTGAAGCACTTTGATTTTAGAGCCAATGTTCAAAACCTTGTCAACATGTTAAGGTTTTAGCACGACGCGGACAACATGACACGACACGACGAGCTGGCTATGACAATACCTCGGGTTTTCTCCGACAACAGCCGAGCTATAAATCCACATATAATCAAATGATTTAATTCAAGTCATTAATTACAAACTTGCCTAAAAACAAACATAAGGGACATTAAACATGAATTCTCTGCAAAAAATGTTTCTGAAAATGCATTATGATTTAAATAAAAATGCATTATACACGATATCTAGCGTATTACAACCAATCTATTTTAACGTGTTCGTATTTCCCGAATCGAACCATCTTTATTATGAAAACGAAATGTTTGGCATCTTCTGATGTACAATGTCCTTTCAAACAAATAGAGTTTTGCTGTTTTCTTTGTTATAATTTTATTTATAATATAATTTTTTTTAATAACTTCAAGAAGCATATTAAGCGCGGTCGTAGAACGGGCAATGGTCTAAATATGAAATATGGGCATTTATTAAATGTTAAATTTTAACATCACGCATCTAATGTTTCTTCCTAGATAAATCACAATAAATCTTGTTAACAATAAATCATTTATTTGATATTTGTTATCATTTGTAAAAATGTAGAGTTTCAGATGATCTTGTGCATATTGACTTCTCAGTATGTTAAAATAGTGTTAAACGAATGTATTAATTAAAATAAGACAGTACGAGACATGTGTTTTGAATTATGTGTGTTAATGGCCAATTCTGTTCTAAGTGTCAAGTTCGACGCGTCATTCAATCGGTTTAAACACTTTTTCTACGCATTTACCATTTCAAGTGGACAACCAAGATTTTTTTAAAGTTAATGCAACTGTCGTTTCAAATTATTAAAATTTACTTGTTTTAAATAACACGACATTTTCTGTTCACAATAAATACCCATTTAACACGAAACTTAACATTTATTCCAAATCCACGGAATTTGAAAGGCATTAACCTACTCATTCGTACGCTGTTAACAGACCATACCGATTGTATAATAACTTAAGGTGATTGTCTTCGAAACGAATTGGTAATATCAACTAACGCTAGCTTATACTAGCTTATACTGTTAATGCCCATGGCATGTTTTATTTTCAGTTAAATACGATTAACATTTCAAGAGATATCCCGTATATATTGTTGATAAACTAAAAATCTACGGTTTGTCTTAATGTGATATAAAATGTTGTTTACATCTGAAACGTTTGCGTATGGTTTAATAGTGACAAAACCTTTTACATATTAATATATTATGCAATCAATCTTGCCCCATGTCATTACCAGAACACCATTGAAGGAGAGGTTTGTTTTGAAGTAAGTTAATTGAAAGAATCATATCCAACAAAAAAAATGTGAATCGATTTTCTGAAGTACGAGGATTTTATTTTGGATTTGATTTATATCGAATATGTGCTTTATGTATCATCACCGTATGTTTGTTTTCGAAAATGATCAAGAAGGTCATACAGTGTATATCGCCTGCGAAAGGTCATTCTATTTGAATGGATTACGCATTGCTAAGTTTTCCTTTTACTATGGTTACATTAAGATTTAAACATCCCAGTGTCACAACGTTGACGTGATCGGGAGTTAAGTCACTCGCGAATTCATATTATTTAATGCTACACGTATTTTTGCTGTTAATAAGTAATAGTAATAACCATATTCATGTTACGCGCTACCCGACATTTGTTGAATCGTATTGCTAATGACCGTTATGAGTTAACTCTACAGTGTGTGCATATTTCTGTTTTAAATATTGCTCAGCGTATGAAGCTTAATGGGTATAATATTTTATTTAAAATGTAATTAGCTCAACTATTTTTCAGTCAAAACAACAATTAAGGACACTTCTGGTACTATATATTTATTTACAACCAAGAATGTTGTTTTCTGCAATAATCTTTGTTTGTTTTGTCGAATACATTACGATGATCTGGAAAATAAAATGTACAATAATATATTCATGTCAATTATTTGATTTAACGTGTTAACCTAATAGTATGAAGTTAGTTTTTTAGCATACTTTTGCAAGTACCTGACGACTTCTCTCCTTGAATCAGATGTATGGGTAAAGTGACCATAGCAAAGATGGCCTATCAGCACGTAAATATGGCCGTGTCGAGGATAAAGCCTGTGGTAATCAGATTTGTACTTTAGCACACTTCTAAGTTAGCCGGCATTACATTGAGTTGTTGCGTACTTGTGCAAAGTTCCTGTGTCCGGTGTCACATTGCTTTGCCTTTTGTCACTTGTCTTTTATAACGAGCCTTATATTTGAATACAGATCTCTCCAGTGAGTGTAGGATGCTTTGTGTTGTTTTATCAATTTTTAACGTATATATGGATGTTTTGGTCGACTGTTTGGAGTTACAAACAGGCGTATTATTCACTCAAAATATGTGAAAAAACAAATGCATCTTTCTCGTATAACCTGATTATAAATGCTGCTTTGAAACCGACAAATAGCTTATTTACATTATGATACATCACAATCTTCACACTCGATCGTTATCGGAAATTGTTAGTAACCATGATTCCTCCTCATCGAACGTAATTCAACACCCGTTAAAATGCCATCAATCATTCCGAGATGTCTGCGAGGCTAATGTCTGTCAATTGCTTAAATAGCAAGACAAAGATGCAGTACATTAAGTATCATTTTTTAAATGAACTCGACGTTAATTATGTATTAACATGTCATTCTGAGTATACTCAGTCCATTGAGCTTGCCTGCTTAGGTTTTTAGAGAATTATAAACAGTCCTCATGGGCCGCCGGTCTTCTTCGATTATTCTTAGACTATCTTTGTATCTTTTTCTATCAAAAATCATCATATATGTCACGATGGTAACCTCTTTATTATTGCTTATAAAATCCAGATTACACTCCCAGCATTATATAATTGAATGTGTAAGTTTGCTAAGGTTGGTAAGGCAAACCAAATTAACTTGGTATGTTTGCAATGCGCACTATGTAATATACACTGCATTAAGGACTGCTATTTGAAACTGGTAGATAGTGACTTAAAGCTTGTGGAGGTTTAAATTTTGATTTTTGTAAGCTGATATTTACGAATAGCGAAGACGTTGGTTGATCTCATTTTAACACGAATAATAAAACCTGCATTCAGCAAATTATGATCAAATTTCAACGCTATGTTAAAATTAAAATAGCAATGGTTTTGCCAGTGGCTTGTTGTGAAGTATATTATTCGACAAGATGGAGTAGTCTCTTGCTGCAATTTGCTCGAATAGACGATAACGTATGGAACGCAATATGAATTAGTATGCAGTTAAAAGCATATTTGACGTAATGATACACATTGCACTTTTAAGATTTCGTCATTTCATATAGTATGCCTACATTGCCAAACAGATCTTGAATATGTTATTTTTCACAGAATGAGAGCTTTCGTGGTGACGCATAATATGCCATGTATAGTGTATGCTCGTAAGGTACGTACTCATATTTAACGATGACGCCCATGTCAAGGGAGACGTTTTTTGTAAGTATTAGAGGACGTATATAACTAATTGCTTACAGTGACAAATATAAGTTTTCACTTTAGCCACTACATACCTCTTCATTTGTGTATGGGGCATATACACCACATATTTACCATAAAACATCTTTGCCACATCAATCGATTTACAAGCAACAACTCAACCATATTCATGTTTTTAACATTTAAATGGTGTTGTCTGCATAATCTGTTGTTTTACTCTGGTTGCGCTATACAGTACCAGGTGTGGGCTTAACTTCAAATAGTTAAGATTGTGTAGCTGAAACGAATTTAGTCGTATAACATTCTGTACCTAAATGCAGAACAACGCAGCCCACTTGAAATGTCACAGCAATCAGAGAGTTCAAAATATATTACACAGCCGCAGTTTTCGACTGACAAAAACTATACATTACGTGCCAAAACCGTAAAACAACACATTCATTCATAAATTCTACGGTACAGCGGCAATCATTACTTATAACAACATTAATACAGGCAGCATTACAGCAAATTCCGCCTGATGACGATTAAGTACATATTGTTATTAGCAAAATGGTAATAGACGAATATAAGTACGCCAACATTTTTAACAAAACATGTTGTTCCTTAAAGGGCATTTTCAGGACTACGCGGCAACACGACATCAAATCTACTGACTATCTATCTATCATAGATCATCCGTGTTTGCACAGGCTAATATTTACCGAAACGCAAACACAAACGTAATGGGCTACATAAAAAAGAAATAAAATTATGTTCTTAATTTATTAACATACGAATAGTCTTTCTTTCCCATATATATATATATATATATGTAAAACGCAAGTATCCCATTATTCATTACATGTAAAAATATACCATGTAAATAACATTGTGTTAGAGTGCACGATCTTCAGAATTGTACGATGCAACTTTACATAATGCAAGGTAAATGCATTTAACATGATTATTTATATAGTTACAATCCTGTATTGGTCAATATAAATCAACATAACAAAGACAACATCACACCGTATAGTATCAGCCACTACTTATGTATATAATGTTGAAATTGCCTTTACAATAACCCAACCGATTGGACATGAAGTATATCAAAGTACATAACTGTGTTTCACAAAACATGGAACACGAAAATCGCAACATGTAAATAATTATTATATGAATGTGTCAGAATATTACCTGAAACGGAAATCGGATTCATTTTGTTATAATGGTCTAATATAAAACCGATTGTCTTTCCATTAGTGTCTATATGGGGAGGAACAACTATGTATTTCGCAGCTTTAATGCACAATGGGCGACATTGTTAGTTATTAAATCTTGAAAACCAAATCTGTCTTACCGGTTATAAGTGTAATTTAAAGTTCCTTAAAATATTACAGCTTGTTGATAAGCCGGTTCAGTTACTTCAACATGTTATATTAAGAATACATTGAAATTCCAGGAAAAATTAATTAGATTGTGGAAACACACGTGAATTTCTTTATTTTACAATTGTATCGTTTAGGTTCTTGTAAATAACGAGTTTAATTTGTCAATAATCTATATTTTTATTGTTTATCTATGTTATGCAAACAAAGTTTAATGACAAAATCAAATACTTGCTATGCATACAAAATATCTGACCAAGTGACGTTTTGTCGAATACTCTCATTGATACACATTCATTTCAATGGTCAACTGATCTTGTTTCGCTATTGCACCATGAGTGCCACTTTAGTGTATTCATCTGTAAATAATTGTAGGTTAAAGCTACATTAAGGTATGCAAATCTTAGTTCGCAGTGATCCGTATAAACTGATTTTAAGTTTTGTAACATAAGAGTTAAAACATATGCTACAGCTTGTCTTGCTTGAACATCGCCATTGTATATAGAAAGATATTGTATAAAAGACGAAATACTAGCTGTTGTTTCGTTAAATTGTCAGTTATTTAAGCATATAAAAGTCTTGTAATATCTACTTAAAAGTCACATCTGGCCCACCCATGGGTTATTCGACTATGTGCGTCTCAGCCATAAAACCGGGCTTTAGAATCAACGATTTTTTAAGGAGATACAATATAGAGCGATGAACTACGTGTTTTTAATTTTAACACTTGTAATGTTATATGCATGTATTTTGTTCCATTTAAACAGCGATTCGGTTGATTAAAGCCCCGTTGATTAAATTTCTGCAATAATCCACGGAACCAAATGACGTATTTGTTTCGAAAACATGAAGTCATAAGTTTAGCGAAATTATCCAGTAAACCTAATTGTGTTTAAATAGCAGGTTGACTGAATAAAAGCGGGATAATAGAATACTAGTTAAGTGTTGATAATATATCAGGTTTATCATGCTCGGCACACAAACGAAAAAGCATTCGCTAAGGATCGTGCTTTTTTGTTTTCTATGCCTCGCATGATAATCCTGATGTATAATCAACATTTACCTTTTATTCTCTAATTATATCAGGACCAATAGGAAGTGTTTATATCAGTCATGTGTGGAGGATGGTAATATAACTCGGAATCAACTATAAAGTAATCATTTCGTTTAAAATCGAATCAGATTCAACAGAAAAATGATTTAATACCAAGACGTAGTAAATTTTAAACACACCATGCAACACAAACAGCAAAAAAACATTTTTCACAAATATTAAATGAGCATGCACATGACGTCATTATTAACACGTCAAACAGCAAAAGTCATATTATTTCCAGCTAAAGCTGCAGTTGTTTAGTATTTGTTTCATTATTTCCCTAAAAGCGGGGACGTAGAGGTATGATAAACAGAACAGCAGTTTAGTGCCTGATCTTTTTGTAATATATCAGGCTCGGCACGAATTAAATAACGGTTCGGCAAGTCTCGCCGTTATATTATTCTAAGCCTTACCTAATATATTACAAAAATATCAGGCAGTAACCTATTTGTCTCTATATATCAAACTTTTTACGTATTACACATTAACTATTATTTGAATGTTTTCGATTGAACGTGTTCCTACAAGCTGTCCTGTAATGAAAAGCAAATGTATAAACTGACAAATAACGTTCAGCCGATTTTACCAAATATGTCGTCTTATATTATTTCTGAGAGTTCTAAATATTAAACATACACAAGTAGATAATCTGCGATGAAAATATAGATAACTTTCAACTCTGTCGATTTTATATTTGTATTTGTAACCCAAATCTGACGTTTAACTGCTCACGATTACAACTGGACAGTGTTATGTGTTCTTAACGACATTGTGTCAATTCTCAAAACTACGAAATAAATGAAATATTTACGACTGTGGCATATTTAATGAAGAACATTATCTAAAATCTTTGAAGCCACAATTTGATTAGTCAAACCGCCACACTTCTCTGATATTGAGGTTAATAAGTGGTCACTAGAGGTCGAGTGAGATTTGTATCAATGTCAAACCAGACTATGCGATCATAAATCAAATCATAAATGAAGCAGAGTAAATATGAACATTTAATATGTTCTTGTTAAATCTATATTTCATATAGAAGAGTAACAATGTACATTAAATACGTGCTTGTTCAACTTAAAGTAACATTACTATTCAAAATCAACAAAAATTTCGTACAATTGTTCGTAAAATAAACTTAACCAATTAAAACTCGGTGTTCCTTATGGCAATTGTCGAAATTTCAACGCCAGATGTGGTCTGATAAAATAGATGTTTATAGATACAAAATGCTCGTTTTTATTATTGTTTTTCATATCTATTCATACGACACATGAACACTAACACGGTGTTCGTGTGTCGTATGAACAGATATATTCGCGGGAATTAATTATGGCCACAAATAAATAAAAACGAGCATTTTGTATCTACAAAAATCTAAGTAATCATACCACATTTAGCGTTTAAATTTTGGCTATTGCTATAAGGAACACTGATTGTTAAGGTGTTAACTTTATTTTACGAAATACTTAACGAAATTTTCGTTGATTTTGAGCGTTATAGTGACTTTAACTGAAATTTAATATATGCTTAACTTTTGTTTGTAAAGCGAGTATATACGACCTTATTACTTGTGTTAAAAACAGATGATGCAAACACTATAATTGGAGTTCCGAAAAAGTAGTATCAGAAATAAACAATTAATCGATTGCAAATAAATGTCTGCTGTACAGTAAAAAAGCTCATCATGGACACAAGTCATGTTCTTTGTTGAAAAATATAAGTTAAGGCAATGTAATGATAAGTTCATAGCAACAATTTTTTAACGATCTCGCTCGTGTTCATTTCACATGCAATTGCGATTTGTTATGTATTTGAGTTACATTGATGTGAAAAGAATACCAAAACTGTTGTCTATATATTTATGTTTGATGTGTGACTGTTTGATGTTATTTAAATCCTTAGTTAAGCAATTACTGCTAGTATGTTGTATAAAGTACATGACATTCGAATTAAATGATTAATTTGATTTTAGTTTTTGGCTCTGTTTTCGATATTCAAACTCAAAACGTTGGAATCAAATATATTTGGTGTGTATTTAGGACGATGTTCAGCGTCGAATCCCCGTGTATATAGTTCAACAGCGTTATGATAAATATTACCGTTTTAATATCTTCAAAATCATTCTACTCAATCGCGTCACTCATATATATTCAACAAAGTGACACAGACAATGGGATTCCTTGTCAACTGATGTAAGATAAATAAACAAACTGTTTTCCTGTGTTATTTACGTGTCTGCAGCGTGGGCTTCGTCTTATAAAACGGTACAAAAAAAGTTTGTTGTCATCGTCACTATTAAAGTACCATCTGCATACTTGTGAATTATATCGGTTAAGATTTGTCAAGCTGTGTCATGTGTATTTATCAGTTCCATCTATTTGTGTTTATTGGAAATGCTTGCTATCTGCACACAGTAGGATTTAATTTGGTTTAGTTTTGACTTATGGCACGGCATTCGAACGTGCTTTATTGTGCATTACTTTTACTGACAAAACTGTATTAGACAAAGTATTCAAGATCGCAGATTGTATGCAAATAAGTATGCCAGTACATCGAGTTTTTCCGTTAAATGACATGCAACAGTAATATATTCGGATACATAAGCAGTCAGTGAAGGTACAGTTCGTTAATAAACTATATTGCTGTTTCAAATGAGGTCAAATGGTTATTATGCTATTCATTATTTGGTCATTTAATGTGTCCTTATGTTTCCTCCGTAAATGAAATATATTTTAAATGAAAATAATCCCGTGTCATGCGAAAACGTGTCGAATGACGTTTGCCGCAAGAATAGCTTTAACCAAGCCGGTCAATTCTCGCAGTATAGTCAGGAAATATCATTTTTCGCGTATGAGACCAATAACGTTTGCACAACTTTATTTCGAAGGCTGTTCTGGAGCTTCGCTGGTCGAATACGACATTAAAACCATTTTTGCATGACGCGACTCAATACATACGGAATATTACGCTAGTCGTTTGTTCTATGTGTGTGCATCAGTCGAGTAGATTGTTTGATTAAATAGCGCAAGATACGAGACTGATACAAAAACTTGTAACAATAGTCTTGCGTACTATTCTTTTTTTATATACAACTTTTAATCCTTTTTGTTAAAAAAATGAATGAGTTAAAGGGTTCATAATTAACCACGAATGCTCGTATAATTTTCTGCATTCAAAGTGACGTCAATAAAAGTAGTCCGGCTAGTATGGTGATACGGAATGGGAAAACTAGCGAGTAGCATAATACGGGACTTTTTTATGTGCCCTTGTATTTTTACCGATTTATACAACTTGTATTTGTTCGGAACATAAAGCAGGTATGTAATAAATACATGTATTTTATGAGTTGCAGTGTATTAAAGTATTATGTAGAAAGCTTCGGGTATGCTGAAATAATCGATTTAAAAATATCATTTAATATATTAAAACTAAAAACAAATTAAGATTAAAACCTTTCACACGCATACATAGAGCTAAATATACGTTTTATAAACGTGTTCTGCCGCTTTTTCACCGTTGGATTTGTTTTATTTCTTACAGTATTTAGTTTTGCTTACGGTGGGTTGATTAAGATACATCGACTTAAAGATTATCCCCGAAATGGAAAAATGGACCTTTGCTATAACGTGGATTCATTCCTGTTTATTGACTAATTTGACTATGTTTTGTATTGTGCTTGTTAATCGTTTTCATTATTATTTTGCGTATGCCTGTTTTTTTTATTTTATGTAATGTAAAATTCGCAAAATTAAATAACACATTTTTATTACATGTAATTGCTTTTAGCCGTAAACTATACATTGTTATGTTCGTGAAAACCCTTTATAGTGGTAACTTTAAACATGTTGTAAACAAAGGTCATTGTATTCACATGTATATTGGTGTAAATGAAAACTTATCTATATATACTATTATTTGATTTTGCAATAAACATTGTCCTAGGCAGTGCACGCAGCTTTGACTTTGTATTAATGCATGTTTAAAGTTGTATCACGCCTATTGCATCGGGCAACTTTAGTTGAATCGGTGATCAACAGTTTTGTGTGTAAAATTAAGTTACAAGTTTTGTTGATTGATATATATAGGGTGCATACATATTTCCAGAATGCTACATCGTTTCGTCGCAATGCGCATGCCTTTACATGCTCTTGATTGTAGGATGTCTTGCAACACACTTATAGAACTAAAATCAGTAGTTCGCGTTAAGTGAATAATCGTTACAGTATTAAATAATGCAAACACAAAGACGAGATAAACAGTAACTATTGACATACGTTTAATAGTATCGGTTCTCAAAACAATCCGTCGGTGTCATTATACCTATACAATTGATAATAAATGTCTTTACCTCTGCCCTGTGTCTACGGTGTGCTTCAAGAGAGCATAATTAATAAAGCCGGACATCGATATATTATCGGCATTAAATGACAATGTAGATACATATAAACTGACATTTATAAAAACATAATCTACAGGTAACTTATGCATTTATATAACTGAAAGACAGATACTCATCTGAGCAGTTTAGTGAAATGTTCATGGGGTCATTGACTCAAACAAACTCTCATAAAAGGTATATGTATGCCAATTAATTCCAAACCAGACTCGCATATCATATAATAATCTGATATAGCTTAAAGCAAACAGCGGTTGTTATGAAAATTGTACAGGCGAATAATACAATGATTTATAAAGCATCATGTTCAATGCAGTTGCAAATATGTAAATAACATGATTTGCTAAATGTAATATACATTCAGGAAATAATATTGTTTATCAAAACTCAACTGTCACTTAATTGGATTGAATACTTACTGTGTTATTTGTCTTCTGATACTGCGACAAATATATTCTGCAATTACTGTAACATGTGTACAAAATATGTTATGCGAACGGGCAGAAGACTATAACAATTGACTTAAACCTTGATTCCACTATTTTTTAATAATACCATTCCATAACTTTTTTATTCATCATTAGTGTATCTTTTTCGACAAGGTTAAAAACTAGAAAAAATAATACCAAAAGCGATGCTGTTAACGTGTGACTTTTCAAGCGCGCAAACCCAATCACACGTCCAATAAACGACAATATATATAAACGCCAATGTATGGTTAGGAACTATTCCAAGCGAACACTTCGAGTGAAATATATTTATAACGAGCTACTTTCACATATATCTTTGTTAATTACATTTAATTGCCGTTATTGATTGAGTATAATCACATTCTGTGTTATTTTAGGTATCTTTGGATAAGCGTGTGTTCTTTGTGGTGGAAACGGACTTAATTAGTCATTTTATATTGTAGTTTGTTCGTTATTGTATCATTAAAGTATCCCGTTATGTCGATAGCATTCACTTGGTGGAATAATAAAGCAGTTTACCCCTTTGTAAGTCTCAGAACTGACGTATTCAACCACTGTTACATATACGCGCGTGGTGTTTTCGATTGGTTTTGTATGTACGTCACCATCGTTTATGCAACTTTGTTCGAGCAGTTCATCTGATTTGAAACGTCAACACCATTTCTGATCAAGGAGTTCAATATAAGAAATTTAATGTTAAACTAATTAATTCAATTTATCTTGACAGTCACTCAGGTGATGAAGGTTACTACGTGGCGTTTGATAATTAAAAGTATGTCGTTACAATTATAACGTGGTGTCCAAAGACATCAGGCGTTTCTTAACAGTTGAATCTATTTATGAAACATTTATTCCAATAATGCATCCCGATGAAGACGACAAATGAAATAATGGATGATCAGGATAAATATCTTAAAGAATGCTGATGAATGCTTTGACTACAATACACTCTTATTAATCGGTGTGTATTCCAATTGATTATAACGCATGCTTTCATAATATACACTAATTGTAGACTTGTAGGGCGCATGTATACTACACCGATGTATAAAGCATCATATACAGCTACAGATGCAGATATGAAACCGAACTACTTATATATATATTTTAGACAAAATAATTCTGGTGTCAAATTGGAAACGGAGATTAATTTATTGTGAAAAAATGATAGCTAAGGAGTAACACTTATTACCTGTATGATGTGTTATATTTTTACTTGCAACTTTACTATTTACTGTATTGAGTTAATCAATCAACTATTACCCATGCATTTGTCTAAAAAGCCCATGCGTAAGCACAAACAATGAGGACGTTCCGACATGAGCCAGAGTGTATCGGATAAACAACTGGGATTGTCACATAATACTATATTGACAAATACCGTTACGACTATGTTTTTCGCGTGATGTCTTAAGCTTAATAGATCAGTACACAAATGGAATACACAACTAGGAAGTTTAATTAAAAGCCTTTTTGTTATTTCGTATTTAGTAAAGACTAAGCTTATGTTTAGGATTTGTATTAACAAATCTGGACAGTGTTTTGGGGATTTTCTAACAGACTGCACGTCTTGTGATCATGTGGATGGTGTATATTGTGCATCAGGAAAAATTGAATACAACTTTTTCCTTGGTTTAAGTCCTGGTACTACTTTCATAATATTTAATTATTGTATTCGATTCATAATGGATTGCATGTTTTGAAAAAATGTATAAGATCGTATAATCTTGCCTTTAGGGACACCACTCTTAATTTGCGTGATAAACGTCAATTGGTATACACTACAGATGATGATAATTAACTATGTCTGGCGCACACATATTGAAATAGAGATTAATAAGGTACTTGCCTACGTTCAATATCACAGTCGGAAATTGCTAATTTTAATTAGTTGGTCTACTTTATTATTATCAAACAGCTTTCTTTGATCGTCGCAAAATATTGGTGGACGCGTCTGCTTGTTGGAACTAATTGTGGCGGATCTAATCAGTCACGTGAATATATATAATGTTTTGCGATACAACGAAATAGTATATAGTTTTGTAGACTAAATTGAATCTTTGAATGTCATGGACTTAAACGTTTTGGTAACTCTGGTGAGTGACGTGGCAATCACTGCAAGATTTAAACGTGTGTGTGCTTTGGGTCGATTGGGTACGTCGACATCAATTATGAGAGTTTGATCGTAAGTTTCGGCTAGCTTAAGACGGTAAAACCAAAACCTTTTGACGAACAAAAGTTAATCACGGCACAATTAATATTTATCGACACGCTCAGTCACACCCACTGACTTTAGTAAGTAGTACGTGATCATTCTAGTTGTTTCAACATATATATGGTAAGTCGGCATAATATATTGATATTATGAAAAAGGTTGCTTAATAAAGACTACATGTTTACATTAAATTGTCTTAGTGGTATATGTAGAGTAATGGAGTAATAACACATCACTGTGCACTGTTTTGCTGCAAGATCCGATTTATACACGTGGCCTATCCCTGAGTTAGGAGTCCTGATATACGTTTCCTTAGATCACAATTATTTCTATTCAACCAAGGATTCAAGAACATATAAAACCATTTATTAAGGAGTGTCGGGCCAACCTTCGGGCAGATTGACGACGGTATTGATGTTATTGTTCAAGTCAACAGACATTTATAGTAGAAAAACTAGTGTTAACATGTAACGTCAAAGCTAGTGTTTGGCTTGGACTTGGAGTGTACATTTATATTTAATTTAACCTTTGCAGACGTTCTTAGGGACATTTAGGAAGAGATCATTGGTTACTAAGGGCGCGGTTACTTAAAAATACCAGTTGTTAAGATCTACACTAAACACCTGGTATATACTAGTTTACGTTTTATGTTTTCTCCCTTGGGAAATTAATGTACTTATGTTATGTAAAAAATCTCAGTACAAATACATACAAACTGAACCTGTGTCTGTATAGTATTTAAAATGCACTTCATTTCTCTACCAGACATAAAAAACAACTATAACATATCGTTATGAGGTCATGTATACACATGTAGATTGCAATAATATAACGATAGCTATCAAACATGCCAATTCGGTGGCTATTTACTCCTTTACGGATCCTCTATTAATCCCGACATATTCATTTGATATAAGCCTTGATAACACATAATAGTAATGCATGATTTGTTTCACACAACCAACTGATTTATAATAATGCGTTAAGCGACGGGGCAATTTAAAGTAAATGCAAACATAAAACATGCTTATTTTCAGATCATGATAGCAAATCAAATGTATATTCATATTTCTCAACGAATAATTGACAATATAGATATTGCATAATATTGCTGTATTCAACGGGAAAAATGCATGTGTGGATTCAAGAAAAACTGCATTAAGATAACTGTTAAACATCGTTTAAGGAAACTGTTTCTATTAACCTAGTTTGAGTTATTTAAAGCGATTTTATAATCTGCATTAATGTGTATATTTAAAATTCGCTTACTTATGTGCTGATGCAGCTTTAGTTTGTTTGATAATACGTCGAGTGTTCTGAATGTTTTGGTCGCCTTAGAAGGCATTACAACATTACGAGTACATTTTTATAGATGCATGCATGTAAATGAAATTCAACATCAACACTGTTAAGCTTTAACACTTTCTTTTATCTTATTTAAATAGTTGAAGCATAGCTTTTTATGTTATTTTTCAAAATACCTGATGTTCACATTGACATTGAATGGCCAACACATACATGTATATGAATAGTTATTCGTTAAAATAAATGCATTATCAATGCAGATGTTCTATCTAGTTAATATTGACCGAACAATTAAATATATATATATTTTTGGTAGCAAAAATCGTAACCAATAACATCAACTACATATCAACACATTAGCTCAAGATGGTGTACATTTTCCAGAGAGGGACAGTTCGCAAAGCTATTATGATCTTATTTAAGACGATATTTCGAAATGGAAACGTTTCAAAATTGTATACTTCCCATTTACATTCGAAACCTTCTTAGTATGCATTAAACGAAACAAACATGGTCAAATCGACTCCTCGTTTCCTTACGCATATTTGTTTTTTGCAACGATAGGCTCCATTGTGTTGTTCACCTAATGTTGTCATTAGTTTAAACGTCGACGTAAATTTTGAACAAAAGATAAGACGATGCACATTATCTCCGATTCTAGTGATTTCTATCATAACAATCACGGTTTTTCAATAAATAGGAACAATACCTGTCGCCAGGTGATAACGACACATTGACGATATAAAACACGGGCTATCCTTGTTATTATTTATAAACCCATTCATATAAAATAAAAATTAATCGTAGTTTGGCATTTCATATCAAATAGTTGGCAAAAATGATTTAACAAAACATCTAATTTAAATGTCCGTTACTGTCGCCTTCTCATATTAATTACATTATACCATCCACATATAAGTTACCTTCGTGATACAGTTGGTTTTAAACAATGCATTTTCTTCCAAAACAAATATGTTAATGTAAACAGTAAGTCCCAATCAACATTAAAACACATGTGAATGAAAAAAAAGATGGAGTTTATGTCGCCGAAGTTAAAGATTTCTTTTTAAATTGCCGTAACCATGACCTTAAGAGACGATCAAAGAACGCGAAGATAGCTTTAAACTTGTTTTTGACGCAGCTTTTCTACCTTCTATGCATTCTCTAGTTAAAAGACAGCGCGTTCTCGCGAATAAAATGTTATAAGTTACGATAATGAGTTCCCTCAAAAGTTATGATTTTCGTACTTTGTAAAAATTTAAATTTCCGTGATGGGCATTTTTATGTTATTCTACATGATTAGCGACATTAACATTATTGTCACTTATTTTGTCAATTGCCACACAAAGTAAACTATCAGTGAAAATCTTTACACAAGTAAGTATTAATATAAGATATTAAACATAATTTAAAATTTCCGTTATTAACTTTCCGTGACCGAAATACTAAACTCCCCCACAAATAGAATATTAAAATATTAATTAAAACAATAAGGCTAAGCGTGACGTCATTTGATGATGTCATCATCGCCATATTGTTTTATTGAACGCTCAACTTTGCGGGTATCGACAAATAACAGTTAACCTTCTGAGATTTTGTACAAAGGTGAGTACACACATTTTACGTACTCAAATTATATTTCTTTATAGGCTAACTCTAAACACTCAGAACATCCATCTCTAGAAAGGAACGTTATGTTATTTAAAACGTTATTTTGTTCAAGGAAGGTTCGTTTGTCCACGATGTTAATGTTGTGAAGTTGCCAAATCTCCGTTACCTGCTGATCACGGATATTTTAAATCAAGTGTACTGCTATTAAATCTGAATTTATGTGTTAATTTAATTTGATTGACTATTTTTTTTTTTTTTATTAATTTATAGAATGCACATTTTTTAAAGACCAGGTAACGAAATTATTGGGTTAAATTGTGAAAATGTGTATGTAATAATCATTCACAATGAACTTATTTTATTGCTTTAATGTCAAGCTTACGGTTTGGGTGTAATAACACTATCAAGATAATGCTATAGTTGAAATATGACTACCTACTGCAAGTGAAATATGACTACCTACTGCAAGGGAGTAGGTAATTCTACTTAAATCATGTTAAAGTTTTTGAATACATGATATTCATGTACCATCGAGCACCCACGAAATATTGGTAACGGATATTTCATGAATGGTAACGGACATTTTATGTTTTGTATTTCAGTTTCCAGAATAAAATATGGGTAAGAGTCGTGCAGAAATTCAACGAGCCTACAGAGAGAGGCAAAAGGAGAAGAATAAGCAAGAGTATCTGAGAAAGGAAAAACAAAGAAAACATCAAAAGTATGTTTCCTCTGATAAACTTTCTGAAGCAGATTAGACAGGAGAGAAACAGGAAGAACAGAGCTAATTTAAGAGCATTTTATGCAAGAAAACGTGCAGCACGAGCCAGACAGATAATGAGTGTTAAAAGTGGGTATGACAGCAATGGTAACAGTGAAAGAGCAGAAACTAGTGGTAGTCAAACAGAAAAAAGAGCTGAAGAATTACGAGGTAGAATGCTGGTGAAAATGGATTTTACGGACAGAAATAATGGAAAACGGAATGCTGCTATGAAGCGGTGGAAGAGAGATAGGTCGGAAGCGCATTCTAGAATACGAATATTAGAGCAAGAAAGAGAAAAACTGAAGACAAAACTAAAATCTACACAAAGGGCTTTACAGAGACTTCAACAGGCGAGAAAAGTAAGCTCACTACATGCAGAGTTAACACCAAGCAAACAAACCGAGCAAGAAATGAATGAGGCAATCTTAATCAATTTCAAAGAGAAAAATTAAGGAGACGATTACTCCTTGGAAATGTGATCACTATAGTGAAATCAAACACGCAAGAAACAACATACCTAAACACAAATTGCAAACGTTGCACAGCATTGTCTCTGGAAAAATTACAAAGAAGTACAAGTGTCTTCGCTTACTGTCCGCAAAAACGGGACTTGGCAGACGACAGCTGGGGACAGTAAATACCAAGGTGCAACCAAATATAACACCATAGCGCTGCAACAAGTTGGAAAAACACAAAGAAGATGTCATTACTTTCATGAAGCGTGAAGATAACAGCCGAATGCAACCTGGAAAAAATGACGCAAAACGGCTTAAAAAAGGAATGAAAGTCCAAATACATATTCTGACCGATAACCTCAAAAATCTCTACTTAAAATTCTAAGCTGAGCATCCTCATATTGACATTTCGTTCACAACATTCAGTAGAACACGACCCAGCTATATTTACAAAACGTCTATGACGTCCAGACTATCGTGCCTTTGTACCAAACATCAAAATGCGGCATTAACAGTAAAGGCAATTACAAAATATGTGAAAGACGTTCCAGCAAATTCAGAAACAGCTGCAGCACAAAAACTGACTAGCGTGATCATAAGTGAAAAATTACAAGATGTCTTCGTCAGTCAATGGAAGCGAGTCGACACTGAAGAAAAGGGAAAAAAGAAGACAGTTACAAGAGTAGTTGAAAGTAAGATGAACAAAGATCGGTTTATAGAACACTTCGAAACTCAAATGATTGATTTCAAAGAGCATTTCGAGCGAGTGCACACCCAATACGAACAGTTGAAAATCTTAAAACATGAATTACCTGAGCGACATATGATAGTTCAGATTGACTTTGCTGACAATTATTCGTGTCGATCACATGAGGAGGTACAGAGTGCGTACTTCAACCAGTCTTCCGTTACTCTACACCCGGCAGTTGCGTATTGGAAATCTTCTGATGGATGTATAACACACAAAAGTTTTGTCACTGTGTCGGACACACTTGCTCACAAGTCTTCAACTGTATTGGCATTTCTGGATGATCTAATACCAGAACTTAAAGAAATCGATCCTAATCTGGATACAATACATTACTGCAGCGACTCGCCGTCCTCACAGTACCGAAACAGACATATGTTTAGTTTAATTTAGTTTAAACCTATTTATTTTAGCTCGATTGCATCGAAAGCCTAAGGCTTATATAAACGCTCTCGAGTCCGTTTCCTGGGCCTAGAACCAGTACTTGGTGTCTTTTGGGGGAGATCTAAAGAACGCTCCCACGGTGGGGATCGAACTCGTGACCTCCCGGTCGCTAGGCGGACACCATATCCATTACACCACGGCGACCTATAGACATATGTTTGATGCGGTAGCGAATCATAAAGCTACATACGGATGTCGTGCTCGATGGAACTATTTCGAAAGCGGCCACGGTAAGGGCCCCTGTGATGGTCTTGGAGGTACCACGAAGCGCATGGCCGACGAAGCAACACGTTGCGGGCGACACGCAATAAGCGATGCATTTGAGTTCTTCAACTGGGCAAAATCGTCGAGCTTAAAAAACGTAACATTTCGATACGTGTCCGATGAAAAATGCAAAGCAAAGGATCAGACGATGTCAGAACGCAAAGTGAAATCTGTCACTGGCACAATGAAGATACATTCCATTGTTGGAAACGGTGAATCAAATATACTTACTCGATATACAAGTTGCTATTGAAGCTTATGCTTGTCGGGAACAATGTGTGACTCGTGGACCCCGGCAAAAACATGCGACGGAAAGGTATTCGTCCAAACGCCTGAACACGATTCTGAACAAGTGGTTGACAATTATTCCGTACAAATGGCTGAAAAGGAGTCTGAACAAACAGCTGAAAACAAACCTGAACAAACGGCTGAAAACGAATCGGCTCAAACGGCTGGAAACTTAAATGTACACAAGGCGGCAAACGAGCCTGTACCGACATCAGAATCTGAAGAAGTCAACGAATCTACGTCTTTAACGAATTCGTCGCAGCGGTTTACCAACATAAGTGGTACATTGGAAAACTGATTAAAACCGATGAAGATGATATAAAGATCGATTTTATGGAGGAAAGAAAACAGCTGTTTCGTTGGCCGACACGAAAAGATAAACTTTGGGTAAAGAAAACTGATGTGTTATGTACTATTGCAGCACCAATTGCTACAGGGAAGTCAAACAGAATGTTTCAATTGGAAAACAACACTCGCGTGAATATTCAGAACCTTTATGAACAGTATTAGTTTTAGCAATAGTGCTTATAATAAATTAAACTTCCGGTTTACTGGTATAAATGAATATACCTACACAATAACGGGCTAAAGTCAAAGAAGTTGAATAGTATATCAGAGGGGATAATCACGTGACAAACAAGATGGCGACGTCCATGCCGAGGCAGGTATTTTTCGTCGTTTTATACCCTTTATTACTTGTATTATTTTTTATGCCGCTCACTTTCCGGCCATATTAGGAAGAAAGTTACTGGCTTCTATTTCATAGTAATATTCGCTCTATATCTTGACTTTATTCGGTGCGAAATTTCTTAGCGGGATGACCTAATAAGGGCTCCATTTAGAAAATATGCGGGGAGTCAAGTCAAGATATTAAGCGAATTTAAATACGAAATAAACGCTAATCACCTTTTTACTGATATGGCTGGAAAGTGAGCGTCATTTAAAAAATAAACAGAAGTAATAAAGGGTATAAAACGGCGAAAAATAATTGTCTCGGTATGGACGTCGTCATCTTGACGTGACTATCTTTACACGTGATTACCCCCTCTGGTATATGCGATCACAGAAATGTCCGTGACGATAAAATATCCATTACTTGTAACATATATAACGTTTTAGGCATGTTGGGAGACTGGGATTTATACTTCCATTGTGTTTATTGCATTGCAATGGTTTATAAAGAATGCTAGCACTTATGTGTTTGCCTAAATTATAGTATGTTAATAATGTAAAACTGCAAAGGAACAGTTTGTGTGGTCTAAATGCTCAGTTAACACTATTTTTCACAAGTAATATATGTCACACTTAAGATATAGTGTGTATAGATAATGCCATTATTATGCATTTTTGCATATTTTGCGCGATAGCTCTGTATCGGCTATTGTTTAATGTTTGCTTCACACAATCCATGTTTTAATGTTTATTAAATTTCCGTTACTCTATAGTGTCGTTGAAATTTATTGACGTGCACTTATATAGGAAACAGAACGAATAAACATATGTAATTAGTGGTTGACCTAAGTACTAAATATGATTATTTTGTAATTTACATCATATCGAAATCAACACAACACGTTTTATACAAAATACAAAACTTGTGTTCAGTACATATTGAAAAAAATGAGACAACACAATTTTTCTTTCTTCATTTGTCCATTGAAATTTTCGTGAGACAAAAAATAAACACTTCACTGACGGTCTCTACGAACAGATAAGCATCTTAAGAATGAGGTACAATTTATTTTAAAATCCTCTGTACATTATACAGTCGTTTATATTCTGCATATTTGACAATAAAACAAAGTAACAGACATTAAGATTAGGCTCTGTTGAATAATATACATTGGCACAAACAAACCATCATATCTAAAAAAGTATAATATATATGCATGTAAAACTTCGCATGTACGTGTGTGATGGATATGGCTCCTCAATAAACATATCAAAAACGCATGCGTAAATAGTAAACAAATTGTCAATTGTACACCCTGGTGTTCCTATTTATTGAAAAACCGTGAATATATATCCGAACCTTTTCCATGTTAACTTCATAAAAATAGCTCTTCACAAAATGACATATAACTTATGGCCAATATCTTAAATAAGTTCAAATAGGTTTAGCCTTATGCATGGTCGTAAATATAATTTTGTCAGCGGCTTGCATAGGCTAAATAGCATCTTATCGTTTTGAACATACATATTTTACAAGTCGCGAAAGAAATTGGTGTCCTTGGGTAACACAGAAGGAATCGAATTAGTGACCCCCCCCCCATATCTCTAGGCGGAGACCACACCCGTTACACCACGGCGACCTAACACCACGGCGACCTAATACGATACAATAAGGTATAATAAATAAGTCAAACATATTGACGAATATACACTTATTATGCATCAGTGTATTCAATCAAAATAGAAGATTATAAATTCGTGGAAATCACTATCGACCAGTTTCAAAATGCAGTACTTAATGAATTGCTTATTATGTAGTTCGAATTGCAAACATAACAAGATAATATCGTATGTCTAAACGTCCCTTGCAAACTGACATATTCAATTAAATAATGCTAGGAGTGTAATCTGGATTTGAAATGCAATCATAAAAAGGTTACCATCGTGACATATACGATGATTTTTGACAGAAACAGATAAAGATAGTTTTAGAATAATCGAACAAGACCAGCGGCCGAAGCAGACTGTTAATAATTCTTTGAAGGCCTGAGCAGGCAAGCTCAGTGTACTGCGTATACTCAGAATAACATGCTTATACATAATCAACGTCGAGTTAATTTCGAAAATGATACTTAATATACTGCATCTTTGTCTTTCTATTTAAGCAATTGACAGAGATTCTCCTCGCATAAATCTCGAAATGAAAGATGGCATTTTAACGAGTTTTGAATTACGTTCAATGTAGAAGAATTATGGTTACTAACAATTTCAGATAACGATCGAGTGTGAAGATTGCGTTGTATCAAATTGTGAATGAGCAATTCGTCGGTTTAAAAGCAGTATTTATAATCATGTTTAACGGGAACGATTTTCCAAAGTCAATTGTCTGTTCATATATTTGGAGTGAATAACACGCCTCTGTGTTATTTCAAACGGCCGGCTAACTTAGAAGTGTGATTGACTTCATATCGTATTATCACAGGTTTATTCCTCGGCCCGGTCACATATGCGTGCTAATAGGCCATGACATCTTTGTTATGGCCACCCTTCCCATACATCTGAATCAAGTACAGAAGCCGTCAGGTACTTGCAACAGTATGTTTAAAACTAATTTAATAGGATAACGTGTCAAATTTAAAAATTGACATGAATATATCATTGAACATTTGATATTCCAGATCATAGTCATTTATTCGAGAAAATAGACCAGCTTTGTGCCAAACAAAAACCCCAAAATTCTTGGTTGTTAATAAATATATAGCCACCAACAATGTCCTTAATTGTTGTTATTTATAAAAAAAATAGTTGAGCTTATTAAAATTCAAATAACATATTAAACCCATTTAGCTTCATACGCTGAGCAAAATTTAAAACAGAAACATGCACACAATATATTGTAAATTTATAACGGTCATTATGAATACGATTCAACAACTGTCGATTTGGGCGTAACATGTATTCGGTTATCACTAAAAACCGTTCCAAGATTAGCTGATTAAAAGTAAAAATACGTATTGCATTAAATAACATGATTTCGCGAATGACTTAACTCCCGATGGCGTCATATGTTGTAACACTCGGATCTTTAAATCTCCGTGTAACCATAGTAAATGTAAATCTTGATGCTTACTAGAAGCGTTATTCATTCATAGCAACTGCCCTTACGCCGGCGACATGCACTGTATGACCTTCCTGATCATTTTCGAAAATAAAAAAACAACAACAGATAAACTATTTACTCGAGTCGATTCCAAAATAAATTCTTAGTATTTAAGAAAATGTATTCAAATTCCTGATATGTTTTGTTCGATATGATTCTTTCAATTAACTTATTGCAAAAACAAATCTCTCCTTAAAGTTTGTTCTGATAATGACATGGTACAGATTAATAGCATAGTACATTATGTAAAAGGTTTCGCCACTATTGAACCATTCGCAGACTTTTTAGATGTGAACAACATTTAATATCACATTAAGCCAAACAGTAGATTATTAGTTTCTCAACATTATAATATGTAATGTCTCATGAAATGGTAATCATTTTTTTTCTGAAAATAAACATGTCATAGTCAGTTGACATTATAAGCTAGCGAACGTTGATATAACGAACTGTTTTTGAAGACAATAACACTATAAGTTATTAACAATACGATCGGTATTATTTGTTTACAGCGTACGAAAGAGTAGGTTTATGCCTTTCAAGTTGCATGGATTTAGAATAAATGTTTATCGTTTCATGGTTGCTATCGTGAACTGCTCAATCTGAAAATGTCTTCTTATTTGAAACAAGCAAATAATACTAATTTAAACGACAGTTGAATTAACTTAAACAAGATAAAATCTTGTTGGTCCGCTGTTAAGGATCAATACGAAGAATAAGCTGTTTAGACCGATTGAATATCGCGTCGAACTTAGCACAGCATTGATCACTAGCACACAGAGTTTAATGAAACTGTCTCGCACGGTATAATTATTAAAATTAAAACTAAATACATTATGCTTTAAATTCATGTTAACACTATAATGACTTTATGAGTAAAAATGCACCAGATCATATGAAACCCTACATATTTACAAATGATGACAAATATCAAATATCTCGGAAGAAATGTTTGATGCATGTTGTAAAAAGCCCCTATTGTATTATGTGCATGTATATGCCAATACTTAAATTACAAATAATTTTCAATGTTGTATTCGTTAGTAATAGTGTTTCAGTTACAAATCTACTAATATTCAAATAAGCAGACTCGTTGTGTCAATGGAATGATTTATATGGAACCTTAATCTAGCAAACACGTTAATTTAATTGTCAACATGCCATTTGAAACGTTCTGCTGGTTCTTTATTTCTCCTGATTTAGATAAGAGAGACGAAACTAATTAGGATGTGAGCGGAAATACACGATATTTATCAGGTTGTTATCATGGTACCCAAAACAATAAGCGTTTATTTTATCCTAACATCAAACATGCACTAATTCGGAATGAAACGAGGATCTACTTTAACCGAATGCTGATATCCTGGTCTAACATACGGCGTCCCAGATTGAAACTTCATATCTTACGAGCGACTGGTAAACTCTACACGTTTAATGCGATATTATGTCCTTAAGACAATTCAAGCCGTTGACAAATTGTATTAATGGCCATGCATACGACTCAGATCCTATTCAAACTAGTTTGCAATTCTTCCTCGAAGGTTTAGACGCATACTTAGGGTTGTACCCCTATATTTGGCATGAGGTATATGCCTTTTTGTAAACAACTACTTTAATGAAGTTAGAATGGAAAAAAGCACGGCTAGTTGTCCTATGAGAGAAATCACTCGACCAGTTTAAGAAAAATGAGCGTCGATTTTCCTCTTGCCCAAGATTTTCTTAAACGTTTACATGTATGACAAAATTAGGTGCACAGAGGAATAGAGCCAACCGTCGAAAATACGAATATGAGTTAAGTCAAGAAGTGTAGATATATATATATAATTGACAATGTTTCTTTTTTCTTTCGAGCAATACATACTAAAACTATTTCGATAGTAAATGGGAAGTATGCATTGTCGAAGCGTGTCATGTCACATTACCGTCATCAATAAAATCGTAATAGCTTCTTGAACTATCCATCCCTGGGAAATTAACACCATCTAGTGCTACATTTTTCTTATTAAGTTAATATTATAGAAAGACATGTTTCTCTAGTTGATGTTTATGATTACGACATTTTCTCTGCCAAAATATGTATTTAATTGTTTGGTCAATATTAACTTATAAAACCTCTGCATCGATACTGCATTAACTTGCATTAATACTTATTCGTATAAGTTTTAACCATTTTATGTTCATGTGAACATTTTTAATATAAGGTGTTTTGAAAACATAATTAAACTTTATAATAAATCTATTTTAATAAGACAACAAAAACGTGTTTTAGCTAAACAATGTCAATGTAAAACTTTGAATTTAATTTACATTCATACATATACAACATGTACTCGTAGTTGTGTTATGTCGACCAAGACATCCAAATACACTTATACTCAATCAAAATAGTGTTTCATTAGGTATGTGCATTTGCAGTATACACATTTACACAGATCTTAAAATGTGTCGCTTTAAACACCTCAAACTAGTTAAATAAAGAAAGTTGCCTTCAGTGACATTTAGCAGTGATCTGAATGCAGTTTTAATACATATTTTGCACTTTGAATAAAGCATTATAATACAATACATTTTTCAATTTTTCGTTGAAGAATATGAATATACATTCGATTTTATATTATGATCTCACAGTTGAACGTCTGTTGAATGTCCTATGTTTGTATTTACTTTAAATCGCCCCGTCACATTTCGCCTTATGTTTGTTTGAAAAAGAAATGCATTACCCTTATCAAATATCAAGGCTAACATCAAAGAAAGATTTCGCGATCAACGGAGGATCCGTATAGATACGTATAAAACGTACTATTATACATACCAAGTGTATAGTTGTATCTAATTTTGCAAAGTTTGACTGATATGTCGAATTAAGTCTAGTGTAGCTATAACAACTGGTATTGTTTTAGTAAATGCTCCCTAAGTGTCCAAAGATCTCTTCCTAAATGTACCTAAATGTCTGCAAAGGTTAAAATAAATATAATTGTACAATCCAAGCCACACATTAGCTATGAAATTATATTAAAACTTGTTGTTCTTTTATAAATGTCTGTTGAGTGTAACGGAAACCATTATACCGTCATCTGTCTGCCTGCGGGTTGACCCTATATTTAAAAAAAAAATGCTGTTTATTATTGTTACCCTGGATGGACATGACGCCTTGAGATCTAGGAAAATATATTAAAGGACTCCTAACTCGGGAGTTGGGCACGTGTTATTTAAATCTGATCTTACAATAAATACAGTACACAGTGTTTTGCTATGTCACGAGTCTTCAATACAACACGCATACTACTAAGACAGTTTAATGTCAACATGTCCTTTATAGTCTTCATCATGACGTTTGTCGAGCAAACTTCTTGTCACAATAGGAATAGAATATGCTGACTAACATTATATATGCCTATACAATTAGAAAGAACACTTAATACTTAATAAAGTCAGTCGGTGTGACTGGCTGTCAAGATGAATATTAAGTGTACCTTAATAAACTATTCGTCTTCAAGGTATTGTGTTTGACGGTCTTAAATAACATTAAAATAACCATCAAACTCTCATTTTAGTGAATTGATGGTGACGTACCCAATCGACCCAAAACACGCTCGTTTAACTCTACAGGTGCTTGCCACGTCGCTGCCAAGAGTTAACAAAACGTAAAATTCTACGCCGTTCCAAAGAATCAATTTAGTCTACAAAACGACATACTATTTCGTTTTAACGAAATACATAATATGCATTAAAATGACAAATTAGATCCTTCGCCAATAAGTTCCAACAAGCAGACACGTATATTTCTTTTCGGCGAGCAAAGATAGCTTCCAGAAGGCTAAAAGTGAAAATAATCAATCAAGTAGACCAATAATTTTTAATTATCAATTTTGACTGTGAAATTGAACGTAGGCAAGTACCTTATTAATCTCTTTTTTCAGTAGGTTTGTGCCAGACATACTGTATTATCATCCTTTGACGTGTATACCCGTTGATGTATATTACACAATTTTAAGAGTGATTTCCCTGAAGGCAAGATTTTGCGATCTTATAACTGTTTTTCAAAACATGCAATCAATTATGAACAGAATACTATAATTTAATTTTATGGAGGTAATGCCAGAAAATGAACCAAGTCAAATTTGTATTCACTTGCAAATAATATCCTGATGTACAAAATACATTCCAGCATGCACACAAGACGTGCACTCTCTTAGAGCAGCCTAATACAAGTGCACCTATTCGTTCATAAGAATCATAACCATAAGCTTAGTCTATATCAAATACGAGATAACAAGCTGACATTTAATTTAACTTCTTCGCTTGGTATTTCACTTTTGTACTGATCTATTAAGCTTAAGACAACACGCGAAAAACTAATTTACATAGTAACGGTATTGGTCAACATAGTATTATGTGACACTCCCAGTTGTTTCCCCGATACACTATTGTCATATCGAAGCGTACTCCTTGCTTGTGTTTTCCCAAGGGCTTTTCACAAAAATGCATGGGTAAAACTTGATTGATTAACTAAAAACATTAATTCAATAAGTTCCAAATAAAATTGTTACACATTATACCGATAAAAAGTGTTACTTCTCAGCAATCATTCTTTTCAAAATATATTATCCTCCGTTTACGTTTTGACAAGCAATTGAAAAATACACCCGATTGATAAGAGCGATTGTAATTCAAGCATTTAGGAACATTATGTAAGATATTTATCCTGATCATCCATTCTATAGATTTTTCAAGAAATATACTGTTGTATATGCGTTAATTGTATGATCCACTTTGTTAATTTTACCCTATCACTTGATTAACAGTATAGTTATTGAATTCCTATAATATATAAACTTTCAATTTTGCCAATCGAAAACTCTTGAAACACATCATTTTCAAAATATATATGTTAAGAAAGGTATACTAATGCTTGCTTACATAATAACAATGGCAAAAATGAAGCGAACGCCTTAATGCCCAATTGGGTTATGTGAAGAGTATGAACGGTACTTGTAAAGGAACAATACTGTTTACAAATGTTTCTTTGTTTATCTGGATTATTCATTTTTCGTGCCATATACTAAACGTTTAAAACAGTGGCAAAAACATTTGAGACAAAGTCATGTTTACGGTGTTCCCAATAAGTACAATTCGGCCTTGATGCAAGTCCATTCACATAATCCGATGGTCCTCATATCATATCTTACAATACATTTACCAAATGTTGATCCAGTGCTTGAGAATACATGACATCGAAATATTATTATAAGGATTGATAAATAACGACGTCACAATTATAATTGTGGATTTTGTAACCAAATATATTGCAATCAAAATACCTTCTGAACAACTATAACTGTGACATTGAGCACATTCGGTACTGATTGGAGGAATAGGGTTTGCAGAGTTTGGTAAAATAAAGTATTGTTTGTACATATTAATACTTTTAGACATAAGATACTTAAACAGTAATGTTAAAAAACATGTTCATCAAAACTTTAATTTTACATTTAAATGTGAACATAATTAATTAGATGTAATACAAATACATACATGCGTTTGGAAACACATTCAGAGCAGCTTTTATATTTTCTTTAACAAAACGGATATAACAAAATTGAATATTTGCATTCGTATTGCTTATATATTGCAATATACGCATATTTTGCCTTCACCGTATATCAATAAACTGGCGATGTTTCAGGAAACGTGCAACCCTGTAAATGTCCCCCGGCTACATATATGGTAATTAGACAAATAAAGAGATACGAAAGAATCTTAACTGCCTTATTTATATTAGGAGCAAACAATAAAATGTCGCTTTGCCAGGTTTGATTATGCAATAGACATTTCAGTATTAAAACGATTTATTGAAATGCAAAAAAAAACATTTATAATTTAAACCAAATGTATTGCAATACAATAAATACGTTCTGATCAACGTGATCTGACAATAAACACAAGCAATACTACTTGGAGGAATAATGATTCACGTTTTGGCATGATACATTATTGCTTGTACATGTTAATACATTTTATAAATAAAATACCTGCAAATGAATGTTCACAAAACACGTTAATCGCCGTTTCAAATTTAAATGTAAACATAATTAAGAAGACGTAATACATATGCATACATGCGTTTGTATACACTTTTAGAGCAGCCGGTATTTCTTTAGCCTAATTGCAATGATAACATTAAATATTTATTTTCGTATTGCTTACATACTAATTTGCGTTCAATAACATTATGCATTAATTATTGATTACAACTACGTCAACAATTCAGAAAAGCATGGGCCGAGCTGTTTTATTACATTTATAGAAAAAATGAACGCAATCTACGCACTTTGTGCCTTCACCGTATATCAATAAACTAGCGATGTTTTAGGAAACGTGCAACATTGCAAATTTCCCCAAGCTACATATATGGTAATCCGGTAAATAAAGAGATGCATGCGAATCTTAACTGCGTTACTTTTATGAGGAGCGAACAATAAAATGTCGCTTTGGAAGGTTTAATAATGCAACAAGCTGACACCTGTCGTACAATTTGTAGAAGACATTTTCGTATTAAAATGATTTATTGAAATGCAGAAACCACATTATCAATTTAAGAGGTTCCTGTCCGTTTTGTCTTTTTTTTCTGAAAGTGTGTTTTCGTGTCTTTGAAGAAAATAATACTAATATAAACACAAGTATTATGGAATGTATAAGGTTTGCTAAGCTGACAGTAACACATTATGAAAATTCAGAAGATGCAAACATTTGTTTTTTAATTTATTCGCAATTTTGATTGAATAAAATGGTTGATGTTATTTGAATATTTTTGTGTTATTTTCTTTATCATTTTAAAAATAGAATGCATATACAAAAATCCAAATAGCCATTACACTGCGATTGAAACAATGTACATAATAATTATCTTTAACACAAGTTCTATTGCGTTGACTTTAACTTGTGTTAGATTTGGAGAACAATTTTTATACAATCAAAGGGTACTGAGTGATTCAGGGGATGCATATACACGCTCAAAGAAGAAAAGTAGTTGTGCAAAAACACTTCGAAGCAACTTAATATTTGTAATTATGTTATCAAATCATACATAAATTTCATAATGTATTGAGCGACTTGATAGTTACTCATGTATTAGTGTAAGCCATTAATAGGATTCAACTGTTTATGGTTTAATGTGCCCTGTTTCAAATATGAATTTTAATTTGCAAACAACTTAATACGTAAGATGTCTTTGAAGACATGTATCCATTTGTGTTGAACTGAAAATAGCGTTAAATAATAAGCTAGTGTTGACGTTTGGAAGATGTTGCCTTAAGGTACTTAAGACAAACGCCGACACTACGGTCTGATACGTTAGCGGATACGAGAACAGCAAAATATTGTTTATGACATATATGAACTTATTGTAAACATAGTTAGTATATGTGTAGAATGCACCAGGCGCGATATAGCGGCTAACATGGTATGACCACATTCGCATATGATGAAGAAGAGTAACAGCTTAGAAAAATAGACAGATAATAAAATGTCATATACCCTTTTAAAATGTACATGGAATCATGATGGTAGTTTCAATGTGTTTTGTTTGATGTATTTGTTTGCTGTGCAATTATGTCATTATTGTTTCTTATTCATTGTAATATTCTGTAGAAACTATTAATTGTATAAATGTGTTGGTTTATTACACATGTCAGCACTGTACTTTATATAATGAACACACAGGCACCGTAAGATTGTTAATAAACAGTCATATCAGAAATTAAGATAAAAAACATTGTTTATATATATTAACCGTTTAAAAGTTAAATGCATATACTCATTGTACAGTTCAAGATTAGCTTGTGAAGTCCGCAACTCAACCGAACTTTTGCTAAGAAGATAATTGAGTTAAATGAAAAGAAAAATACGATACAAGCGATAGGTGTCGTCTCTTATTAGCCGGTGTAGCTAATTTGGGACGGCACTTTACGCACATGCATCAAACTCCCTTTAACCAACAGAGCACGGTTTACATACATATGTATCTAATTTTCCTGCGTTCATTTCGTGACAACACCCGGTAATCGTGACTTTCGTATGCTTTAAATTAGTATCATAAAAACATAATTACACTGTTCATTTGGAAAAAACAAATAATGATAGCCAAGAAAATTGGAACTTCCCAATCAATTGATATAACGACAATGTGTATTCGTGCATTGATGTGGTCAACTGTTCGTGACACATATCATACAGCAGGTACAAACATGGAAGATAATGAAAAGCATGGTTTTGGAATCAATGCACTTGGTTGGTTAATCCATGAATTTCATATACTCAATGGTGCACATGTTGAACCATCTTCAATTGAACCATAAGCATAAGGCCTCTTTCATGTAATAATTTGGAAATATAAGCAAACACAAACATTTTGTCAACTCACGTATACGATCTCATATAGTTTAACCATCACTAAAACAAATATAGGCGAACGACCTTTTGATAAAATATATACTGGCATTATACACGGAGCATATTTACATCGTATACCTTAAAACGATTCTGAATTAATACACGTATATATACAGTATAACACCTAAATGTCGAGTATGAACGAAAGCTTAGCTCGATTTATTGCAAAAGGCAATCTATAATAATGTGCAGCCGCGAATAGGAAATACATCAGTTTAAAAACAGCATAAATCTTGCAATTTAAAAGACACTTCGTATGAATATGCAATAACATATCGTAAGCAAAACGGTAAAATCTGCATTAGTTTAACGTACATAATTGTGCACTGAATACCTACACATTACATGTACAGATTCACGTGACAGCGACGCTTACACAACAATGTATTATTCATAAACTATTATAATACGCACACACATAATCACGCACTAGTGATTATCCTGCTCTCAATTATATTGTTCATCTCTCACCAAGACTGACATTGCTGTAGACAAACATTTGATTTAATTCACAATTCAGTCGAAGTCAAGTAACATCCAACGAAGGTCATTTGCATTGTCATAAACAGGCCCTTTACGTTATGAAAGAGGCCAATGGTATGAAAATAATACAATGCAGTCTGATTCGTTTAGGCGGTTTGATATCGAAATAAACAAGAGCATTTCATAATATTGATCAATTGGACATGACAAAAGCAAGTCAACATGCTAATTCATCTCCTTATATTTCCTTTTTGTGTAATTGTATTTTTTAAAGCAGATATTTAACTTTGTATAAAATTGTTCAATGTCGATAAAGTAATAGCATTACTATTTAATTCACAACACATTTGAGAATGTCCAATATTTAAGCTAGAGCCGTAACAAAAGTTGATAATATAATATAGTATGTGATGGTATTTACGTAAATCATGTGTTGATGTCATTAAAAAAATCGTGTACATATATTTATTATTATGTTAACAAGTTGTGCATGCGTATATGTGCACACTATATGAGGTCTTTTATAAATAATATCCGTTTGTCGTAGAAATAAATGTCGTTTTTAAGTTATAGGATTGGTAATATCGTTTGACAGTTGAATCAGTATGTTTCATTATTTTCTATGAATTCGTTTGAAGTACTAGACTGTCGTCATCTCCACTTTTACAGTTAATTGACCGAAATTGTATGAGGTCTTTTTTAATTGTTAAAGTCGGGAGAATTTTCTGAGCAATCATACTTAAACAATTCAATTGGACAATACATATTTGATTTATAGTTTACATTGGGACGCCATCAACGACTTCAAAAGATTATTAAAACATTCCCGCAATTTGAGGAGAGCGTCTTTTTTCTTGGGAAATACAATAGCCCTGCATATTGTTCATGATATATAGTTTAGCTCTATTTAAGTTTTTTTATATACAGAAGTATGACCTTAACTATGTATAGCCGTTATGAAAAGAACAAAGATTCCTTTCCAAACCTGAAATTTAATTCTTTGATTGCCTGTTCTTCCGATTTGCTTAGATTATATTTAAATTTTCGTTTTAATCCGCAAATGATGTCGTCTTTGACCGCTTGTATATATGTGTCCAGCCATTTTTCGCGGCCAGCCTTTGGAGTCGACACAACGACCCGGTAGCCGAGCACTTCTACACAAACAGCCACAGCGTCGCAGACTTCCGGGTCATGGTACTCGAAAAATTAAATGGAACCGACGAGTACCGGAAGACCATTGAACAACTTTGGAAGCGCAAACTGAGGACGTTCAAACCATATGAACTAAACACAAAATACTAAAATTGGCGCGCAACGTAACGAGCGATAATATAACGTCACTTCCGCTAAATATGATAAGCTTATTCCCAAATAAACGCCGCTGAAGAAGACCGAGAGGTCGAAAGCTACGGCAAATTTAATAAAAGCGTTTTATTTTATATACACGGCTAAAAAGCGACTTTATTGTATATATATATTTATGTATATAATGTATATATATATAAGTATACGTGTGAAAATTTGTTCTTCTGATTATTCATTTTTATATATTAATATATATTTATTCACAATTATCTATAATCAAACTACTTAATAAACGATACATCTTGCAAAGTTTCGCTGATGTACTTAGAATTTGCCAAGTTCGTTAAGATATGTACTTGTTTTGATATAGAGCTATCATGTTGCATTATATTTGTTAATTAAAGAGAAATTTGCGCTTGTTAGTATCATTGATCGAAGCGATTTTACGGCAAGTTTGGGAATTGATCTGTAAACAATTTGAAATTTCACACCTGTGTTGTTAAGTATGAAGAACACGATGAAGGCAATTCCCGTCTCTTTTACATAGCAACTGCAAGTGCAATCATCTTTTAGAGATCAGAACACATAATGTCATTGCCATACAGTGGCGTAAATGGTTATAACGCGTATGCCATTCTCAACTCAACATTAATCAACATTACCTTGCAATTGTTTATTCAACAATTTCATAATAGAACGACGAAACTTAATCAAACATGCACTGCTAAAATTGTGTTCATGAGTAGTATGTGTTTGACTAGCCACACTCCTTGATCCAAAGCAAAAGCCACTATAAATTTAGCTTAATCAACGGCTTACAATATTTTCGTAGTTGACCGAAAGCCAACACAAATCGTCATATGATTTAAATTCGAAAATGTGGAGCTTTAAACCCATGGTGCATTCCAGTATTTAGACATTATATTCTTTTATTATTCAATTTCACATTTTTCCCTTAGAGACGTTACTTACCCGAAGAAAGTATGTTGTCCTCATTGAAAAGGTTATTGCAGTACATGAAAAAGTAGTTTGTTGGGAACACAGGATATAATCTATGCGTCGTAGCTAATGTTCTTCATAACCGCCATGGATTTATTTGAAAAACTTCTTCATTCATATAATTTACGCATTATATTGTGTCAGCAAAAGCAAATAACGCAAGAAAACGATACAATTATTAAAACTATCGTGCCGTGGAACGTATGCAATTTGTTTTCCGCATATTCGAAAAGTCTAGCAAAAACAAATATAATATTCTACATATATAACTTATTATACGTATTATGGTGTATCACAATGTTTATGATTTAGAGGATTACAGAGCAAAATAATCCTGTCCAGAAGATGGTATCGTGCATTCATAGCGGAATGTGTTTTGTCATTAAAATACAATGCACCATTAGGTGGAAATCGAATCAATTGTCATCATAAATTTGATTTGGAACGCAGTCTTCAGTAACCATAAACGGCCATCTCCGCGCATAGCTTTGACCGGTATAAAAAAATACTCGACGCCATTATGCACCGTATGATGATGGCTGATTCTGTTTTACTATTAAACTATTTGCGCTTGTATTTTTTTTCTCATAAATGTTAAATGTAAATGTAACTGTATTGATGAGGTTTAACTATTACAAAAATAATAATTATATATTGTTTCAGTGTTAAACAAATGCAACACATCCATAATTACGCATGATTTTCAAGTGTTACACAAGTATAACACATTCAAATTGGTAACAACAACCATTGATCGACAAGGAGTTGTTTAGCCTTTGTATTTGTTTTAAAATAAATGTATTTTTTATTTTGTAGCATACGTAAATATTCCCATCTATCTTCTTAAAGAGATGTGTTCTCCTCATCTGGAAATGCAATACAGCGTTAATATGTACACGTTTATTTGCTGTTTTCTTTGTTTCTTTCTGGGAGAATTGTCGAAATATTACATCCCAGCGTTCTACAGTTCATTTTTTTGTATAACTATTTTAACTGATTTAATTTGCATAGACTGCGTTTTCACTACATGTTATCCTAATTATGTGAGTACATTTTGCAACGCTAGGTTAAATACAGATTAAAGATTAATTTTGGAAGTTACATTTTTCTGTAAACCAAATTATGGATTGATTTTTTAACAAGTTTTAATTATTATGTTTTAGAAAAATCCATAGATTTGTTTCTTCTTTTTATCATGTTTTGTGAAAATTTTAAATATTGAATTGTTTGACTTTGCAAAACATATGAAAATGATAAATTATACCATACATCATATCTGAAGATTAAAAGATTTAACTGTTCTGGTACACAACGGTCAATTTAAATTGGGGCCATTGTTAAAAGCGAGCACGTACGTATCAGTTTCAAAATTGAAGTATCGCAATTTAAAACCCATATTTGAATATTACCATTAAACATAATATTATTTTTCCTATTATATGACGTCGTTTTCGTTTTTATTCTGATAAATTTTTCTAATTCTGATACGTATACTCATCATTTTTGAATTATCAACATTGTATAAACAAAAATAATATGATCGCATATAATTCCTTTATATTGAACGTTTAAGTAGACATTTATTGTCGATTCCATTAATCAAGTACATGTACAACCATTCAGATATTATTGGATATTTAAAATGCATATCTGTTATACAAATACAAGTACGATATGTGCATTTGCTTTCCAGGGTGGTAATGCGTATCGCAGTTTGATTCTGATCAAAATTTCTCCTCCAGTGACAAATCATTGACGTGTGAATCAGAGAAGGGTATCCGTATAATTAATTTACTAGTGTGTCAACGGAATGTTTATTGAACATGACAACGTCGTATTCATTTCGTCAATATGGAAATTAAAACCATGATACCGAGGATAAATAATATGTCAAGATGATGAGGCGTTCAAGAGAAGATATCATCCGTTTTGGTAACGAACTCTGTCATAGCATCAATGGGTTTCACAATTTACTATGCAAGATATATATTCCCTTGATATGTATTCTTTAAAGTGTCGCTTTCTTACAATAAAAATCACTGTTTTTAGTGTGAGTGAAGGAACACATTATAAGATAAGATCATTGTCAAGGCAAACTTAACCCTACATGATAATTTAAAGTGGCAAAATAATTGTTACCTTACTTAGTAAGCATTGATGATTAATGCGTTATATATTAAGATTGAACACAAAAATACACATTGGAATGTAACGTGGTCAAGTCTCAAAATAAAACTATATCACTTTATCTGCGAACAAAATAAGTTTAAGACCTTTTTAATGGCTGACTATAAAGCATAGAATACGCAAAGGTTGCCACAATAAACACATATTACTTTGTGTATGCAGTATTCATCGACTTTCGAACGGCACATCTGGAATTACTCAGTTGTTATATATGCTATCTAAAAAAGAAAAAAAGGGCGAGTTTCAACAAAAACATACTATAGCATATGATTTAAATTTCAATTAACAGAATAATATTGGCAATCGAACTAGCAGTCAGTTAAATATTAAAATCACATGTTAGTTTTTCTGAATCCGAGCGGAATGAGGATGAAAAACACAGTCGAGGAACAGCTGAATTCAAAATAGATCTCAATTTACCAACGTATCATTACTAGAAATCGACAATGAAATGATGCGGTAAAAAATCAAAGCCACTTATGTTACAAAAAAATAAATAAGTAATAATTGCATTATGCTATGCAAATGCACCCAGTCCAGTATTGCGAATGCATTGGGACTTGTAGTGTCTTTTTTTAATAAGAAAACCGCTCAATTAGTGAACACATGACATACACAATTATTTACATACCTTTGATAAATACAGTTATTAAGTGAATGGGACTCGATTTGCTTAGTGTTATAAACTCGATGAAAAAATTATGTGAATTTCAACGTGCTAATAATATGATTTCGAAATTGTAACCGTTAATTATTGGAATTAACGATATGTTTTGAAAACAAGCGAGCAAACTTTTAAGAGGTTTGTCTGAAGTTTAACTTGAATATATTTAATGTCCGGTAGCTTTGGCATTCAATATTAAACAACTTGTAAAAACAATGATGATTAGCCTTTCCAATCGCAATTATAAGAAAGCAAGAATGATAGTGTTAAAATAAATTTATGGAATACTATCACATTAATGACTCAAAATGCATAAGATATATATAAGAGAGAGCGCCGATGGCGTTGACAGACTATTTGCAAGATAGAGGGAAATAGTTACTTCTGAGAATGTTTCTAAACCCTTGTAAGTGAACATTTCTAAGACCATTTTAAAAAAAAGAATATATATTGCGTTTGCTAACAATTATATTTCTTCTGTTGACAATTAGCTAAAATTGATAAGTGGGCGAAGTCACGTGAGTAGCGGGAATTCAAGAACGAGGCTGAACGTGTATCCATTTCTAATAGTTCCACGCAACGCCGCGTCTGATTTCAACCATTCACTCTTTTGAACATTCTGCGACGTTATGGTATTGTAAACAAAAGATGAGATTGTCAGCATTAGCAGTAATATATACTCCCCATTTTAATTGTTGTTTCATTAAATAAATGTTCTTGATTGAAGTACTTGTTTCACTCAATTGTTTACACGCATTTTTCATTCTTCGTTTGAGCCTTTTTTTATCGCGTTGTTTTATCAAAGATCAATCAATAATCTTGTTTATTGATAGATCTGTATTTTTATTACGCCTGTGTTCAACACAAACCTAATATATTGTTGTTATCAGATACTGTGCCAATAAATATTAAATAACAACAAGTTTTCATAAGCCACGGGCAGCAGATGTCTGGTCATAACACATAATTTATGAAAACTACATGCGTACATGTCTTCTTCTGGTACTCATTTCTAGGACTAATTTAGCGCCAGATACTCAAATTGAAAGTAAGTTGTCAGAAACTAAATATTTTATGATATAAGCCAGTTTAATCATAAGTATAAAGTGAATGACGGACATTAAGTTTCAAACAGGTGGATAATGTATTCCTACGTTATTTTGACGATCCGGTAATTGGTTCTTACATTATTGTAGCGTGGTTATTAGTATCATCATATTCTATCCCAATTAATATTACACTATGTGCAATTTTTTACCGGAATTTTTTATATGTCATTATTAAATTGCGTGCTATATTTCGTATTTGCATCATATTTTTATTGAGGTTTAAGAATTTTTCGTGAGCATGAGAATGATAAAATTAACAGTAAATCAAATACAGAGTAACACTAACAAGGAGGTCTGGAATTAGCAAAACCTTGCGGAAACCCCAATTTCAATAGGGGTCATCTAGGCCAATTCGCATGTGAAGTATCAAGCTAATAGGTCAATTCGTTGATGAGTTATTGATCAGAAACAATTTTCACACTTATTGTCACAGTGACCTTAACCTTTGACCTAGTGGCCATCATTTCGATAGGAGTCATCTACTATCAAAGGCCAATGCGCATGGGAAGTATCAAGCCAATCGGTCGATTCGTTGAAGAGTTGTTAATCAGAAACGCCTTTGCCACTTATTGTGCCAGTGACCATGGCCTTTGACCTAGTGACCCCAATTTTTATAGGCGTCATATACTGTCCAAGGTCAATGCACATGATAACTATTAAGCCAATCGGTGAATAAGTTGACGAGGTTATTGATCGGAAACTATTTCACACTTAGTGTTTAATAGTGACCTTGACCTTTGACCTATTGACCACAATTTCAATAGGGGTCATCTTCTGTCCAAGGCCAATGCACAATGGGAAATCGGTGAATCAGTTTACGAGGTATTGATTGGAATCGATTGCACACTAAGAGTGTAACAGTGACATTGACCTTGTGACCCCAATTTCTATACGGGTCCTCTACTGTCCATTGCCAATGCACATGGGTAGTATCAAGCCAATCGGTGTATCAGTTGATGAGTTATTAATCGGAAATGATTGTACTCTTAATATGTGACAGTGAACTTGACCTTTGACCTAGTAACCCTAATTTCAATAGGGGTTATCTACTGTCCAAGGGCAATATACATTTTAAGTATTAAGCCAATCGGGCAATTGGTTGACAAGTTTACGATCGGAAAAGATTTTCACACTAAGTGTGATAGTGACCTTGACCTTTCACTTAGTGACTCCAATTTCAATAGGGCTCATAAACTGTCAAAGGTCAATGCACTTGTGAAGTATCAATCCAAAAGATCAATTCGCTGACGAGCTATTGACCTTAAACTATTTTCGCACTTAGTGTGATAGTGACCAATACATTTGACCTAGTGACCCTAATTTCTATACGGGTCATCTATTGTCCACGGCCAACGCACATATAAAGTTTCAAGGCAATCAGTCAATTGGTTGACGAGTTATTGATCAGAAACAATTGTCACACTTCATGTGATATTGACCTTGACATTTGACCTAGTGACCTCAATTTCAATAAGTGTCATCTACTGTCCAATGTCAATGCACATGTGAAGTATCAAGATTGTTGGTCAATTATTTGAAGTGTTATTGATTGGAAACGATTTTCATACGTAGTGTCATAGTGACCTTGACCTTTCACATAGTGACATCAATTTCAATAGGTGTCATTTTCTATCCAAGGGAATTGCTCATGTGAAGTATCAAGCCAATCGGCCAATTCGTAAACGAGTTATGGATCGGAAACCAACTGGTATACCGACATTCAGACTCTTATTTAAAGAGGGACAAAATAAAGAATGAATAACAATCATTAACTGTGCATTTTTCTCAATATTGTATGAAAAAATATGAAGTAATTGTGTGTTTTTGAACAATTATTGATGTGAATTTGAATAAATATATCAAATTTTAAATGGACATCAGTTTGGTGATTTTCTCAGTCAAAACTGTTAATTTCATGTTCAGAATATATTATTGTTATATTCATTCTAAACGGCCACCGGAAAAACTTTGCGAAACCGAAATTTCGCAAACTTAAGTACCCTTTTTCTTAAAGATTTGCTACTTTGAGACATAGTATGCGATAAAAGTCTTATCGTTGATTAATAATTGGTTATTTTCACTCAAAAAAAGCGTTTTCTTCACTATGAAATTTATAAGCAAAGTTGGGGTTCCCATGGGATTTTTGCATTTTCCCATGGGATTTTCGATTTTCCCATGGGATTTGTTCTGCCATGGGATTTTTTTTCTCCCATAATTTGCAAATGGGAGAAAAATCCCATGGGATTTTGAACATTTTAAAAAACGTGTTTTATTTGCGTTTGCAAGTATTTTAACGTTATTTAAGGACTGTATATTGGTTTTATGCCAATTATATATAAAAATATATAGTAATAAAAAAATCCCATTTTAAAATGGGAGAAAAAAATCCCATGGGATTTTTTTCTTATTTTGAGAGATTGATTTATGAAACTTTCAGAAACATCATATTTTATGAAATGATGAACAACTACGATATTTTAATGCGTTAAGTCGTGTTTAAAAAAAAACAAAAAATCCCAATGGATTTTTAAATCCCATGGGATTTTTTTCTCCCATGGGATTTTTTTATCCCATGGGATTTTTTTCCAATGGGATTTTTCAGTTTCGTAAGCCGAATAAGTTTCTTAATGCGAAAAACAACAATAAAGGAAATAATAATTATAATTTTGAATAATAAATTGAATAATATAAATAACATGAATATTTTTAAAATGAGTTACAATTAAAGGTTTATGCTAGTAGAACTTATCATTTCTTGTTCGAGCAGATGGTTGAGTCCAATTGGTGAGTATGCCAGCTTAAAACCAGTATAAATGCATCGCAGACAGACAACGCTGTCATACTGTACACACCGCTGAGTAACAATCTTTATTGCATTTCATTTTGCAACAGAAAATGAACTCCGTAGTATAATTGATCTTATATATGCCCTCTGCTTTTGAAAGCGTGCAACACATTAACATAACAATAAGTCCATGCCAAAAACTATGTGCAAATTCCAGTCAAAGCTATATACACATTATAAAGGTCAGATGACCCGCGTCATGCGAAAATGGGTCTTATGTCATATGCGGCCAAAGTTGGTCCATCCTAGCTTGTCCAACCGCGCAGTCTGGTCAGGTACTACGCTGACTGATATATAAAGTCAAGCCATGATTCGTGGTCTCATATCCAAACTCGGTAGCTCCTGTGCGAAACTTTCACCGGAAACGACGGCACCGAGACGGGCGCTCGAACTTTGCGGATGCGCGTTATATGTTATATATAATAGCGCGATGTGTTTTTTCTTGCCTCAAATTAGTAAGCCCAATCAGCGTTTTATTGTGTTCTTTGCTTCTACTATTAACAAGAACTTCAACTGATACGAACATGAATTTTATTTTAATATGTTTATTTAATGCTCGGAAAACTCATTGTATATTTAGACTACTACTTATAAAACAAAGTCGGGTTTTCAACATCTGTTTTCGGCATATAAATTGTTAGTCCAAACCAGATTTTACGCACTTTACTGTACAAAATACCGTTAGGGCCACCGTGGTTACTCATTAAAATCCAGAGGGCGAGAATGCGAGAACGCGAAAGTACGATGACGACAGTGCGACAATACGATGGCGACAATGCGTTCGTACGATTGCGAAAACGCGCTAGTACGATGACGACAATGCGACAGTGCGACAATACAATGGCGGCAGTGCGATAGTACGGGGGCGACAATGCGATAGTCATATCGTACTGTCGCCGTGGTATCATCGCAATGTCGCCATCGTTCTATCGCATTGTCGCCATCGTATTGTCGCACTGTCGCCATCGCATTTTCGAATTGCCGCCATCATACTATCGCGTTATCGCATTGGCACCATCGTACTATCGCACTGTCGGCTATCGCCATCGTATTGTCGCACTGTCGTCATCGTATTTTCGCACTGTCGTCATCGTATTATCGCACTATCGAACTGTAGTATTGTCGCCATCGTACTATCTCACTGTCGCCATCGTATTGTCGCACTGTCGTCATCGCACTGTCTGATTGTCGTCATCGTATTATCGCGTTCTCGCATTGTCGCCATCGTACTATCGCATTGTCGCCATCGTATTGTCACCCTGTCATAATCGTATTGTCACATTGTCGCCATCGTACTATCGCGTTCTCGCGTTCTCGCCCTCTGGATTTTAATGTGTAACTACGATGGCACTAACGGTATTCCGTAATACTGCTAAAGCACAGTATGATTAGGTCACTCCCAATGCTCAAATCTCTATGTCTATTTTAGTAACAACACATGTCTATGGAAGGATATTTAGGTAAAAGTTACATCATTCGTGGTGAATATTTACATTATGACTGATGCTTATTCTAATTTGCTTTATGACAATTCGAACATGCTTGTTGTCTATTCGTTTATACTTGATGATTGCTGCAACATTACATCATTCATGAATAATATTTACATTATGCGTGATGTTTATTCTAACATGCTTCATGACAGTTCCAACATGCTTGTTCTCTATCGGTTATACTTGATGATTGTTTCAACATGCTTGGTGACTATCCAATGTTTGTGTGTTCATTATTCCTGAAACCAGTCATAATCGGTTTTGCCACTAAGCGTCATTAACAACGGCAGTTAGCAACAGGCAGTAAGCAGAATGCAAGTTACTAAATTATGACATCAGGTGGCCCGCGTTTATTTTCCGTATGTTGAATAAATTACTTTTCGGAAAAAAAAGCGAAAACATCCGAATCATTTTGACTAGTAAACTGAATACGCTGAATTAGTTCCCTTCGTTATATAATCTCCATTAAACTAAATACGTTCATTATTGCCATGAAGACCAGTAAGTTTACACAATGAATTGACTGCCGTGAATGTTTTTGATATTTGTAAGATGCAATTGGCACTCAAGAAATTATACATGTATTTTATTCAGAACATAACGGGGCTGATGTGTTGGAATTGTGGCCCTTCCCTAGTCCAAATAATTACAGTAGACGTAATCTACCTATGTGCATTGCATATCGACCTCATATTTATAAAGTAGCCCAAACCCCCATTGCCACAGACCTGTGCGTGAAACTTTCAGATTTCTCTAGTCTGTTTACCATGCTATAATTACAATTTCTAAAAACACATATTTATCATTTTATGACTATATAATGTATGTGGTATACAGAGAAACCTGAAAGTTACAAGTACTCGTGTCTAGTACTGTACAACTATTGTACTCCTCGTTGAGAAAACAACTACTTCATCTACATGTATTAAAATATCATAAAACATAATTTTCAATCAAGTTGGAAAAAATCAATAAATAAATGTCATATAAACAGGTTTGTCATGAACGTTGACGTCGCTCTTGGTTACCAGAAAAATTCCCACGCACGGATTTCAACCGTCATTGTTTACAATCAATTAAGTGCATAAGTACTTGAATTTGTATAGTGTTTTTTAAAAGTGTCCAGCTACAGGTGGTTAGCGTGTGGCTATAATACTAGTTAGTGAAAACATATTTTGGAATGATAAGTAATCATATTATAACGAAAAATCAACTTTTCTTAAAAAAAAAAAGTTAAATATATATTCAACAAGGTATCCAACTCGAAATCATCCGAAAACGGGATGCATCGTTTTAACCAGCCATTACTTCATCAATTTTGCAGCGATTTTCACGATCTTGGTCTTATTCAACGCAGAAATAAATTTACTTTTTGGAAATGTATATGTCTTGCAATATTTTTACAAATACTGGGTCAACTTTTAAGAAATAACACGATACACAACTCGCGTGACCCAGCTGTGATCGATCAGACAGTATTCATGACTGAAATCTTCACGGGGAAATGGGCATTTTCCCTGCAAAGTTCACGAACCTCGATACCATAATTCAATAAAACGTATGAAAAAAACATTCTTACCGTGCTTGCTGTAGAATTATGCATCAAAACTAACTGTCCAGCGCATTTTCAAACCTTTGTTTACATACATTTCAACCAACTGACATTTTAAACACAAGAGTGATTTCATTGCTCCAATGCGGAGTTGTGTCTTTACAACTGGAGATTTCATTCATAAATACGGTCTGATCGATCACAACTGGGTCAAGCGAATTATGTATAGCTTTATTTCTTAAAATTTGACCCAGCATGTGTAGAAATATAACAATATATATACATTACCTAAAAGGAAATTCATTTCTGCGTTGAATAAGACCGGGTCATGAAAATCGCTGCAAAATTAATTTAGTAATGGCTGCTCAAAACGATGCACCCCGTTTTCGGATGATTTCGAGTTGGATACCTTGTTATATATAAAACGGTAGTGATTTTTTTTTATAGAAAATTTGATTTTTCGTTTTAATATGATTATTTATCATTCAAAAAGATGTTTTCACTAATTATTATCATAGCCACACGCTAACCACCTGTGTGTCCAGCACGTGTGCCGGGAGAACAGGGCTTAATGTATTTTTTGTTAAGCTCTATAATATTAATATCCAATCTGTATGAAAAAATGTCGGTGAACATTATTCCGGTGTTAATTTTTGAAAATATTGAGGCATTCGTTAATTATGGATCTAAAACGGAACATTAATCCGCAAAAAAAACCACCGGGCATATTGCATATTAGATCGGACACATGAAATTATTTCGAAAGAAAGCAATAAGAGTTTCAATTCTACATGAGTAAGTCTCGCTGTGCACGATTACGCTCTTACTGCTCGTATATATTTGACTCTTGGCAAATACCTAGTGTTTTGTTTTGCTTAATCTAAATTGTGTCATGCATCTATATGTACTTAAAGCAGCATGACCAACAGCTCTTTCATATGTGAAAGAGATTTACACGAAATACCTACCCATCTATAATAAAGTTTATATGTGCACTTCAATATTATAGTTTTAAAGCATTTTATGTGGTGCAATATAAAAGTACTCTAGTAAATTTGAAATTATGTAATCGATTTCCTCTCAACATACATGCAAAGTTCCAGATAACTTTTTCAGCAAAATCTTGGTTTACACTCTATAATAATCCAGCCTTAAAGTCTATTATTAATTCTTTTTTTTCAGGTAAATATAATTTTTGGCACATCCGCATTTAGGTTTATAGTCTAAGAAGAGCTCATGACAATTGCCGGGTTACAGCAGACTTTTTGCGATAAAAGGACCAGATAATGGAAAACGTTCGGCTTTTCGACTGTTGTAAAGATGGTCTGTTATTCATAATAACGTTAAAGTGCTGTTGATTTCATAATTGTAATGAGGGCCTAGACGAGTGGGAACTCATTGATAAAATGTTTACATTATATGCATTGATATTGAGTTTTACGCATGATCACACATTTTGAATTCTTATTTTATTTTTCCAATGTGTAACCGTACGCACAGAATTTAAGTCTACTTTTTTACTAAATTTCATTCAATTTTTTACGACTTTAAGCGTCTTATCTGGAGCTCTGCATACATGCATTTTTAGCATATATTGAAATATATCCATAGACTTTCTTTGGTTATTGAAGGTAAATTACTGTACAAAAATTATGGTTAGTCATTAACCAAAGATAAGTTAAGTCTACAAACACGCGGTTAATTTCGGTTCAGTAGCAAATATCTTACAAAGGTGCGCAACTTCTCCTATAACATTAAATTTCCGTTATACGCCGTAAATTTCCGTAGTCCTCCGTAGCATTTCGGAATGACTGTCAATTGACATCATTGTATCATGCATGATAGTATGTTGCTTTGTGCTTGGGTGAAACTCACATCTTACCATCGCGTTAATTTATTAAACGCATTAATATTTGATTCCATTATGCACTGCGCCTATTGCACAAGTCTCTCTGCACAAACCAACATACACATATGCAGCATGCAATTAACGAACAAGAATGTTGCATCTGTACACATGCATGATACCATTAAGCAGAATGTAAATAGACATTGGACATCAGGCAAGATGTAAGTGTCATCAAGCATGAAAAGGTGTCTACATACTAATTGAAAGTACCATCAAGAATCATGACACAGTCACAAAGAAGGATGTAATTTTTACCTAAATACCCTTCCATATTTGTCGGCACTGTGTGTTTGCTTAATTTCACTGAAGAACGTCTACTGGTAAATCTTACAAAAAAAGTGATAAATAAGACTGAGTAGCAATTTTTTCGGCGTTGATGTTTAACGTCAAATTTGGCCTTTCAACGAACTTCTTAAAAGCCCATTGAATTTTAATGAAGAAGTTTCCCGCTTGTAGGTCCGAATGAATTAAATCAAATTTTGCAATTGGCAATTTGATAGAAATCCCCATAAAACATTGCACATAGCTTTCTGAAATAAACAGGCCACATTGAACGTATTCACGATATCCAACAGCTCTCTTTGCAAAGACCTATCTAGTGTTTCTTGGCCGTGTAAGATCTATAATTAGAACATCGTCACCTAAACATCTACTAATAGAAGAGCATATTTTGGGGAAACAAATTCAATAAGAGTATAAAACGTCCACGATCAATAATGTGTAGTTTGTTAAAGATATCACGGCAGTAAAAACATAGCACTTTAAAGAGACCACAATCTGGTACATTTGGTCAATTGTTGCGCCCGTGGCGGACAATACATTTTTAAAAAGAAAGCGTACAAAACAGCAAACACAAAGTTCTTCGTAAGCTTGTTTTAATCTTAAAAACACATAATCGACAGTCATTCCAGTCAAATACAATACTAACAGTCAGCACTCTAGAGATCAAAATTGCGGATATAAATATTTAATTCAGGGATATCAAGTGTATCAAGTTCGAATTCCGGAAAAAATAGCCGGTAGTCTGGGGCATTAGGTCCCTTACAGGGATAAAAGGTAAATCCCCGCCCGAGCCGTAGCTAACTGATTTATTGTAGTCTTTCTTGTTGCAATTTCTGGTGAGTACAATGCGGAATATTACGGATATTTGCAACATGTCGAAGATTTTCGGAAAGTAGCTAAGAGGTTTTCGTCAGTTAATATTCATGTCCGTGCCGGCCGCTAACTTATCAGAATCAATAAAAAAGAACCAGGAAAAATCGGTACCGATCGCAAATTTCCGGAATTCCGATAAAGCTTCAACATAATTTGTTCTCAAATGATCGCATACTCGAACGAATCTGTCTCTACGCCTCCAACTCCCTTTAAATCTCATCGGACGTACATTGATCTCAAAATCTATCCTTGACGACTCAAATCATATTTCCTGAATAGTTTGGCCTATTGACGTCCCTGTAATTATAACAATGGTCTTTTGGATAAATACCGCTAAGTTGTTGCAAAATAATAACCGTTTAAAATAGTTACCGGTTTTCATTTAATAAAATGATTAAGTCATATTCGAGATTTCAGCGATTGCCAATATTTTGCTTTTGTTTATCATAAGCATATGGTGCTTGGTATCTGCTATTGACTCCTATGTAGATTGCAAATATTACATAACCCTTACAGCGGCCGAGCGCAGATATCTGCACTTGGCCGCTAAAAAGAAAAATCTTTGCGCATTAATTTAATTCAAATCTCATTATCATAATCAAAATCATCATCATCGTCGTCGTCGTCACTACTACCACCACCACCATCATCATCATCATCATCATCATCATCATCTTCTTCTTCTTCTTCTTCTTCTTCTTCCTCCTCCTCCTCCTCATCATCATTAACACCAACAGCAACACCAACTAAACATCATCATCAAACAACAATAAACATCGGTAGCATACAATGTGCTTCATCAACCATACATAATTATATGCGTTAAAACACCATAATAGAACAGCATGAATGAAGCTGTCTATTACTCTTTTATATTTCCTATACCAATATTTTTTTTCGTTAATTGAAGGACTAGTTGAAATCTTCTATAAAAGCCCTCCCCCCCCCCAAAAAAAAATAAAAATAAAAAATAAAACATAATAATAATAACCCTAGCAAACAACAATAAACATAGGTTAGTTAGTATACACTGTGCTTTAGCAACCATGCATAATGAATGTTTATGACTTCGGACCGTTGTGATCAAATTTAAAAAAGCAAGATGGTATGTATGCGGCACACAACACATAGATAATTATAGTTTTATACCTTAAACGTAGTTCATCAAAATAAAGATAAGTTATTATCTATGTAATACTTCAATTAGGTTTATAACGTATGCATATTTGTCTAAAACTTGTGAAATGTGATTCGTAAGCCGACGACAACATTATCATTCGGACCCTTCTCCCCACCTAACAATCGAGATTAAACACCTGTGGAGATCCCGATCTTATCAATGAATAAACCGGTTCAATGATGTCAAGTCAAATAAAACATACTATTACTATCCAAATAAATATCTATCAAAAAATGTAAATTGATATACCTACTTAACTAAAACTAAACTTAAACGATTAGCAAGAAAAATATATAAAGAAGAAGCAGGCAAAGTAGACAAATTAATTGTAACATATGTTTTCTCAGTCTCCCACTGTTGAACAATATAAATAGTATTTATCTCCACCCCAAAAGGGATCTTTATCACACGTTTGGCTCAACTAATATATAATTGTGACAGGAAAAACTGTCAACAAATACCTTGTTAATGTTTTATACATAACTCCAATCAAAGGTTAACTACCAAGGAAACTGCGGCATGTTAAAACTGTTGATTATGACAAAATGTTGTTTAGTACAAATCAGTACAATAGCGTCTGTTATGTGGCCTATACTAATCCAGTTAAATAAAACTTTAATCGCAGAAAAGTTTAGATTCTTTACACCTTTAAAGGGGCCTTTTCACAGATTTTGGCATTTTTTTAACTTATTCATTAAATGCTTTATATTGATAAATGTAAACATTGGATCATAAAAGCTCCAGTAAAAAATCAAGAAAAAAAAAAAAGGAAATGTACATTGCCCGGAGCAGGGTTCGAACCAGTGACCCCTGGAGTCCTGGCAGAGTCCTGTAGTATAAACGCTTAAGCCTACTGAGCTATTCCGCCGAGTACACATCCTCGATGTATTTTGTACCTTATATAAGCAATCTTCGTAGTTTCACAAAATTTAACGACAAAAACAGAACTCTCCAAATTATTCAATCGTTTCGCGTTGCAACGCTTTATAATTTTTAGGTTTTAAAATCGTCAAAAGATGCATATAATGGCTATATTTGAGCATGGTTAATGTTCAGTATTACTGTTTCCTCACAAATATCATAACTAAAACGAAAACTTACGAATCTGAAACAACTTTTTTCAATTTTGTCAATTTACCAAAGCGTGAAAAGATCCCTTTAAGAAAATATATATAACAGTTCTTTCCTGTTTTAACAAAATGATACATTTAAAAATAAATTATGAAGCATCGCTAGCAATATTAGAAAGAGAAGTAGAAGGAGAATTATTATCAATAGTAGCAGTAGCAGCAGCAGCAGCAGTAGCAGCAGCAGCAGTAGCAGTAGCAGTAGCAGAATCAGTAGCAGTAGCAGTAGCAGTAGCACAAGCAGTAGCAGTAGAAGTAGCAGTATCAGTAGCCGTATCAGTAGCAGTAACAGTAGCAGCAGCAACAGCAGCAGAAGCAGCAGCAGCAGCAGTAGCAGTAGCACTATCAGTAGCAACAGCAGCAGCGGCAGTGGCAGTGGCAGTAGCAGTGGCAGTAGCAGTAGCACTATCAGTAGCAGCAGCACTGGCAGCGGCAGTGGCAGCGGCAGTGGCAGTGGCAGCGGCAGCGGCAGTGGCAGCGGCAGTGGCAGCGGCAGTGGCAGTGGCAGCGGCAGCGGCAGCAGTAGCAGTAGCAGTAAGAGTAGCCGAAGCAGTAGCAGTAGCGGCTTTTTGCTTTTTTGTTTTAGAAGTGTTTGTCGTATAAGAAGAACGCAAGGAAGACAAATTAATTGTAACATGTGTTATCTTAGTCTCCGTTGTAGTAGTATTTGTTGTATCTACACAGCCATTTTTCAGTCACCTGAGAGACATGTTTTTATAAGAGATTTAATTGTGGACCAATACATCGTGTATTAATATCAGTGTACCCACTGGGACACCACATGGGGCGAGGATTAACAGATAAACTAGGCCTTCAATTAATTATGCGCCTAGAGGCAAACAATACTATAACTTACTGATAATTTTAGGATTGGGATGTGTTTGTATCTTATTTGAAATTAGCTAGCTTAATTCAAAAACTAATTATAGCCTCAATATTATCACAAGAACATCATCACATATTCATTGTGCAATATATAATCATATCACCATCACAATATGCCAGAGCGTTAGTATTTATTGTGCATACATATCCTACAGCAACATTTACAAAACTTATTACAAACCAACCGCT